>NC_056666.1:55973505-56196005 GCF_018350195.1 Panthera tigris | reverse complement strand
ATTTTTATTTATTTATTTATTTATTTTGGAGAGAGAGAGAGAGAGAGAGAGAGAGAGTGAAGGACAGAGCGAGAAAGAGAAAGAGAATCTCAAGCAGCTTGCACCACCAGCGCAGAGGCCAACATGGGCTCAAATTCATGAACCATGAGATCATTAGCCAAAATCAAGAGTTGGACGCTTACCTGAGACAACCAGGTGCCCCTATTTTCAAATTCTTGACTATGGTTGACAAGGATAATATATTGGAGAATAAATAAATGCCAGTATTACTATTTAGAAACTTCTTTAATGATTTAAAGTCAAATATGGTCTCTAAGACAATAACAGACACAAGAGAAAAAGAAACTGTAGTCAACAAAATAAAGGAGAAGTATGCAGCAATAATTGCATTTTCAATCATACTTTGAGAAATAATACATTAGTAACTCATATGGCAAGGCAATAGAGAATAGTTTCCTGGTATGCCTGTAATGGAGGGATTTTCCAGGATATGGGACTTTAATAAAACTGGGATGTGTTAATGTGCTAGGCAAACTAGGTTTGTGAGAGAGATAATATTAGGAATTTGGCTTATCATAAGGGATGGGTGGGTAAGATGCTGTCACGCTCTCTTTAGTCAAACTATGTGACTTATAAATATGACCTATTGGACATTGCAGGGTCTCTAATAGAGATGTCTTTGCTAGAATGAGTAAGCAAGAAGCATAATTAACGAAGACTGACATCAGACATTGCATTGACTCTAATACTATAGTTTCTTAATATACAACTAAGAGTATTAATTAATTTCCTTCAATTACCTGAAAGAATTATTCCATTTTGGAACCCTGACAGCCTAAGGCACCATCTTCAGACAGCTCCCAGTTATCTCTGCAATAGTTGCTTTGTCTTGGAGACATTTTTCTCCTTCAGGCAGTCCCTGTCATTTCTACTGACCAGATGGGTCCAATTCTTCTTTTGCAAAACATGTCCTCTTTTCCAGGTAATCCTTTGGTACCCCTGACCGTGGTAGAAAAAAAATTTCAGAAATTTGTTTCTTTCAATTCACTCATTCATTCATTCTATTTAACAAATACTTATTAAACATCCATTATGTGCCAGACTGTGTGTGAGGTGCTGAGGATACAACCATGTACTGTATAGCATAGTCTCCACTGTCATTGAATTTTCAGTCTAAAGAAGGATATAAACAATAAAAATGCTTAACTTAAATGACCCCAGTGTTAGCCTGTGTGTATGAATGTGATTGCATTAACATTAAATGATGAGATTTTCCATTGCCTCTGCAGACCCACTCTTCATCTTTGTCCATCCTGCTCTCCATCCTGGAGACTGAAAGGTTTGGAGTAACAGTTTCCATGCCTTCTGCCTCTGCTTTTCTTATGCCTACATCTTTGTAAATACTACCTTTGTAAAAAAACCCTCCATGAATTCTCCCATTTGAGTATGCCATCTGTTTTTTGTTGGGACACTGATGATTCTACAACATAACCCTTTTCTATTTCTAGGGTCCATAAGAGATCATCTCACATGCCTTCAAGAACATATTCATACCCTTTGGGCTACTATTGTCCTACCAGGTTCCGTTTGGCATCTCTAGTGTCCACCATCTATTTGGAGACTCTGCTTTCTCTCATTGATATCCCAGCGCTACTTTAGCCACTACTCCATCCAGAGTATCTAAGAGCTGCAAAATATTGTAGTTCTCAAGCTAATTTTGGAAGAAAGTAAAGGATTTTTGTGGGGCTGTGAAGGAAAAAAAACTTTTAGGATGAAAAAAGTAATTATATAATATTAATATATTTGTCTTTATGCCAACTCACCCCAACTTATTTCTCTCTCTCTCTCTCTCTCTCTCTCTCTCTGTGTGTGTGTGTGTGTGTGTGTAGGAAGGGGCTCATTGAGACAAAAATACCTAGAGCCCTCAAAAGTCATCATGAGACTCTGCCTTCAGTCTTCAAGGCATGCATAAATCCTGTAGGATGCTGTAATGCCCCCCCCTTAATTTCCTACTCTTATTCAAACATTTATGTACCCTCCTTTTTTCATTCTTCAGCAGAAAATCACTCATGCTCAACTCATACATAAAGATGTTTTACAGAGCTAACAATGATGTTACTTCATCCGATTTATCCAGCCAAATCAAGCCAAGACTACCTTTATTACACAGCAACTGAATACTGTATGAAAAGAACTGTACTTTTGAGGAAATTAATAGGTGTTCTGACATAAACTGACTCACAGTCTGGTGATCAAAATCTGGCAGAGGTGGTGTCCAAGTAAAGACCTGAAATACGGGCAGGAAAGAGATCTAGGAAGAGAGGGAGAGGGACGGGCACATTTAAAGCCCCAATAAGTGAGAGCTAGGTCAGCTGGGAATCTGTGGTGGAAAGAGTGGAGAGATGGGGTGGAACGAATAGGGTTGACTCATTAAAGGCGTTGGAATTCGTTTGGAGGGCAGCCTGAGTACAAATTGGGGAGCCAGTTAGTTTTGCTCTTTAGAGAGGTAACTCTGGATACATTAGATGGAACTAGAGAACCAATAAGAATAGGGCCAACCATGGCCATGGGGAAAGCTGATTAGAGATGGTGGCAAGAGAAGCTTAGTTGGTTGTTTAAACTCAGTAGTGGCAAAAGAATTACTTGATGCTAAGTAGAGGAAATCAGTATAAATTGTTAATGGTTGAAAAGGAAAATTAAGTGAGAGGTGAGTTTTAATTTCTTACAGACCTACAAGGTCTTAGACTGTGGGTCAGAAGCAGTTTTACAGGTTAGTGAAGTAGAGAGTGAGGAAGACGGTCACTTCATCCAGACAACAATTTTATATCCTGGGGCAAGAACTTCCTCATTTTTGAGTGCCTACTCAAATGGATATTTTTGAGTACTTACTATATACTAGGTATTGAGGATGTAGTAAGGAATTTAGGCAGATAAGACTCCTGCTCTTTGGAGCTTACAGTAGAGCAGGAGAGAGAAACCTTAATCAGATGTACAACATCCACTATTGTGAGGGCTACACAAGGTGGGTGTGTGGCTCTATGATGTAGTATTATAGGGATATTTGCAATAGTTAAGGAGGTGAGGAATTCCGTTGGTAAAGCAATGGTTGAGCTGACCTATGAAGAACATATTTGTGTTCGTAGCATAGAGGGTGCATAAGTCTTTTCAAGCAGATGGAACATTACATATAAAGGTCCCTGGAAAGTTAGAGCACGATGTCCTCATGAAACTGAAAGGCATCCAGTATGGCAGGCTCATAGAGTGTAGGGGAAACATAACACAGGATTAAGCTAGAGAAGAATACAGAAACAAGCATAGGCAGAATCTAGACCAGTTAGTTAGAGCATCCAAAGTCACAGTAAGGAGTTTTGTTCTTCCAAGTTTACCTTAAACACTGCCAGTGGTGGGGACGTGCCAATTTGTATTTCTCAAGCTCTCTTGGACTGCTGGATAAAGAACAAACTTAAGGGCTGAGTAATTGACAGGGAATATCCATTAGTAGGCTGTTATAGGTCCAGGCAAGAGATGATAATAGCTTGAACTGTGTGGTGATAGTGGAGATGCAGGATTTTGACAAATTTGAGGGATGGCTAGGAAGTAAAATAAGCAGGACTTGGTGATGGATTGGTTCTGGGTGGTGAGAGACAGGAAAGTATCGGTGCTGATATCTAGGATTGATAGAGGTGCCAGGCATTGAGATAAGAACACTGGGAGGGCCCAGATGGACACAGGTGGTGATGGGAGGGTGGGAGACAAGGATGGGTAGGTTCTGTGGTAGGCAGATTGAGCTTGAGGTGACTTTGAGAATCCAAGTGAAGGTGTCTAGTGTGCTGCTAGTCATGTTCTTGTTATGCGGCACTGTGTCCTGGTCCTTAATCAGCGCATCACTTCTCTGAGGGCACATTCCATGTTTTTCTCAGTCATAAGGGAGTGATCTCATAACATTTCAAACAGTTGAAACTGTAGCTGTTGGAGACAAATAGAGTGGGCTTGCCCTGAAGGGAACTGTCAATAATTCTAGTCTGTAAGGATGAGTGACAAACTTTTCCTCCTCTGGGCTCTCCACTAGCATTAACTCAATTAATCTCTCATCCAGGATCCCCTAAGAAGAAAGCTTCTTGTTACTCCAAAGGTAATGTGCCGTCTGTTCCTGGAACTTTCTTTCAACATTCATTAACCCTTTGATGGCTTCCCAATGCACGTCCAATAAAACCCAAAGTCTCTGTCATTTGGTCTTGCCTGTCCCTCAGGCCTTTCCACATTTTACTCCCCTTGCTCATTCCATTTTTAGCTGTGCTGACCTATTTACAATTTCTTTCACAAGCTTGTTCCCATTATGAGACCTTCACACATGCTTTTTCTCACTCTTTTCTTGACTACTTTCTACCCACCCTGCAGATCCCAATTTAAATGCCACACTCTCAGAGATTTTTTTACCCTCTCCCTCCCCCCATCTAAATTAGCTCTTCCAACCATTCCTTTTTTTTTTTATGTTCTTTTCTATCAAAGCATATATCAGAAACACTAATTGTATATTCATTTGTGTATTTGTCTAGTGTCTCTCTCCCTAAGTAAATTATAATCCATGAAATCAGGAGCCATGCATGTTTAATAGTTTTGCAATACTACACCCGCAACACCATGTATATTCGATGAATGAATGAATGAATGAATGAGTGAATGAATGAAGTGCTTTCTCTGGGCCAGGCACTAATCTAGATAGAAAGACATATGAGATACAACTTCCATGCTTGGTGCCCAATAGGGAAGGATAAATGCAGTGTGGCATGTGCTATAGTAGATATCCATGCAAGGCAATATTGAATATTGCTGGAATACTGCCAATATACAGTAGCTATATTGAATATTGAATACTGCCAATATACAGTAGCTATACTCTAATTCTCCTTGTGAGTATTGGGAAAGGCTCCACAGAAAGGTAACATTTAATTTAGGTCTTTAGAGATAAGCAAAAGTTCACTGGGAAGAGAAGGAGATTATAGTTTGTGCAGAGGTCAAAAGGTATGAAAGAACATGACCCTTTTTGGGTGACAGTGAAACAAACATCTGACCTGTCTGAACATGAAATAGAAGGGAAGGCATAGAGATGAGACTGGTGAGGGTTGTTGGAACAGACCAGAAAGCCCATGCTGTTTTATTTAGACTTCATCCAACAGGGATGGCAAATTACTGGAGATTTCTAAGCCAGGGAATAATTTGGTCAGGCTTATGTCTCAGTAAGATTACTCTGGCAACAGAGTTGTGTATGTGTGTGCACAGGGCGTGGGGTGGGCGGGGAGTGATGCCAGGAGTTAGGGAAGTGGGTCAGGAATCAGCAGCCCACATGGGAGATGCCTCCACAGAGAGGCAGTGGCAGTGGAGAAAGACAGTGGAGGATGGATTTTGAGGGATCTTGAAGAGAAAGAATTATTAGAACTTGGACTTAAAACTCCCTGAAGTCATTTCCAGCCTAAATTCTCAATATATTAACTTTTTTTGGGGCCTCAGAATTTAGGTGAAATATATTCCTAAAGTACGTTTTTCCAAAAATAAACTCAAGAAACGTCTATCTCTTTGATTAAAACACAACCTAATTATGCATTATACAGAAGTAAGGCTGGTAGGTCTCCTGGGGATGAGGCCAGAGATGTCATGAGAAAAATGCTCTGACTAGGTCATTTGGGGTAGGGTAGTAAAGTGGACAATTTGTGCTGGACCTCAAACCAAAACATCCTAGTAACCTTTTTCTGCTCTCCACTCATGGCACAGCCTTAGATGAATATATTGCAAGGGGAAAACATTCTCTGCACTTAATTAGGGGCAGTGGGGGAATTGATATTTCCATATCCCTCCCTTTTCATTGTTACTAACATATATTTTGACACATAAACTTATAGGAGTTTAGTAGCAATCAATAGATGAATTTAGATGTAGTAGACTTATGAATTGCCAGAGCAGGAGGTAATATAAACCAAATGGTATTTATATTAAGCCTGGATGAAACTGGGAACCACAGAAAGAAGGCAGATCTGAGGAATGTTTGCTAATCAAATTAACCAATCCTTGAGTGCAATGAGCACACTTGAATTTGTGGAGACTGCTTAGATCAGTGCTTATTGGGTCTGTGTGAAGTCCCTTCTTAACTGTCTCTAATGTGTGTTGTCAGGAAACAACAAAGATGGAAGAAATTCCTTCCCAGTCTCAAGGGACAGTCCCTTAGGGTACTGTCAAACAGCATCCAGAAGGCCAGAAAGGAGAGAGAGCAACCAGCCAAACTATAACTATTCACTGGCTTCAAAGAAAATGTCCATATCCTTGCCAATGTGGTATTTTTCTTTTTGCAGTGAAAATTAGTGGAAAAAAATATCCAAAGCCATAACAAGAAATTTGAAAGACTTGGGGGAAGGGGATTATTCACATGCTTTAAATAGCAATTTGTTGATTTATTTCACTCTCAGGAGAAAAAAACATTTCCATGAATAGTTTCCCTTATTTCCAGAAAAGCCTTTATATATACTTAAAGTGTTTCAAAGACCTTATCTTGTACTCCCAACACAAACATTGTATTAAAAATAGTTTCAAAGCTATTTAGTTAGTTAAAGTTTGTAGTACATGATCCTTGTCTACCATTTCTCATTTCTCTGCAGAGATTTTAACTAAAACAGATACAGAGTAACAGATTAATCCTGTTATTGAGAGGCTGACCTCAGATTCATGGCCTTCTGAATAATTTTAACCTGTGCCATATGTCCAGTTCCCTCAGCTAATTAGTTATTAGCTACTCATTGCTAGTAGTGTCTACACTGGAGGCTAGTGCCAACTCCCTTGGGCTGTCATTTAATATGAACGTCTCAGTCTTCCTCGCCCATAAAACAGAATTTATGTTACAGCTCTCCATAGAATTTATGCTGTAAGAGTTAACTAAATATAAAAATGTGTTTTTCAATGTGTGTGTGTGTGTGTGTGTGTGTGTGTGATGACAGGGCTGCAAACTATTGTTAAGATGGCCAACTTACCCTGGCCCTAAAGCCATCTTCCTAGAGCTACACTATTACAAAAAATTTTTACGAGTTTACAAATGATCTATCACACAAGCAATTCAAAGGCTTATATTGTACTTTCAAAAAAAACCCAAAAAACAAAAACATGTCTTTGTAAGCATTCAGTCTAAGTTCAGATCTCTTTATGCTTTTTGGAGCCAAGGATCATTGCTCCTAGTGTAGCATGATGATTAAAAACATGGGCTCCTCTGCTTACCAGTTCTGTGATATTGGGCAGGTTATAACCTCTCTATGTCTTACCTTCTCCATTTGAAAAATGGAGATAACAATATTACTTTCCTCACAGTATTGTTATGACTTATTGATTGGTGGATGTCACTGACAAAAGAAGGCAAGAATAATTTCCAGATTTTTGCCAAGAAGAACCAGAAATATGAAATGCCATCAATTGAAATAGAAACCACAGGGATAAGAGAAAGCATAAAAGGAAGATCATAGTTAATTTACTAAGTTAGAGCTACCTGTCAATTCCATTTGACATGAGGAAAGTTTAGTGTGGATTTGAAAATAAGCCCACAATTGAATAGGTTTTGGAGTCCATGTCCCTGAAATATTATACTGCATTGAATGACTCAGGGAATTTTGGCTTATTAAAGGTAGACTTTACTCTAGTACAACTTCTTAATTTGACAGTTGAGAAAATGATTCTTTAGGTCACACTACCTGTGATAAAGTATCCTATTACATTGGTGACCCTCAATTAACCACACCCCCTGACAGTCACACATTTGTGTGGTCCGTCCCTTTGAATCTATGATTCACTATAATGAACAGATTTCAGCAAAAGCGACATTGTCCTACTTTCAGTTCTAAGCCTTATGATGACTTGGCGGCTTCTGCTTTGTGCTCTTGGAATCCCTAACCTCCACTAAGAAGTCTGGCTGTTCTGTAGGAGAGACTACATAAAGATGCTACATGGAGAAAGAAATGCAATGAGACAGCATGGAGAGAGAGAGAGTCCAGCTGACCCAGTGTCCCAATTTCAGATGACTTCTCCACCCCACCTCCCAACGAATGTGGCACACAAGTACCACCTGTAAGACTGGGCTTGACTGAGCCCAGCCAACCTACAGAATTATAAGAGATATATAATTTTTTAAGTCACTAAGTTTTACCACTAAGTTTTAGGATGTTTATGTTATACAACAATAGCTTATCAAAACAATAGCAGAATCAGGACAAAAGTCTAAGTCTTCTGAGCTCTAAAACTAAGGTCTTCTAGGGCAAGGAAATCATACTGTTAGATTTTACTCCTCTTTTTTTTTTAACTTCTTATTTTAGAGAGAGAAATAGTGTGAGCCAGAGAGACGGGCAGAGGGAAAGAGAGAGGGAGGGAGAGAGAGAGAGAGAGAGAGAGAGAGTCAGTCTTAAGCAGGCTCCACACTCAGCATGGAGCCTGACACAGGGCTGGATCTCACAACCCTGGGATCATGACCTGAGGCAAAATCCAGAGTCAGATGCTCAACAGACTGAGCCACCCAGGTGCCCATTAACTTTCAAAAGCTTAATAAAAAATGCAGAGTGAATAACTATACTTTTTTTTATTCCCAGTTTGCTCAACTGTAAATTTGTATAATAGTTAACTTATTGACCAAAACATACTGTATATCCTGAGATTAATGAAAGTTATTTGTTTATTCAGTCATAAGACAAGTCTATCTATCCAGCCATCCACACATCCATTTATCTATTATCTATCCATCTATGGTTGGCTACCAAAGAAGTACACCGCAATCCCACATCAAATATCCATTTTATTCTGTTTCTTTCTGGGCCACAGGAAGTATAGAGGAGGTAGAACAAAAAAAGCCAAAGTTTTGTCTTTTTTATCAGCGCAAATTTAAGTCTTTATAATTCTCACTGGGGGGATATCAATGGCAGTAGTGTTTACTTTCACTGATGAATGTCAAAATTTTTTATTGAATTTTAACTGTGTAGTGAATATAGTTGCTTGAGAAAAATCACCGGGACTTCAAGACGATATTCACAGTCTCCTGAAAATAAAGTACTCTATGAGTAGGCAGAGTTTAGACAATGACAACATGCCAGGAGGCAACATTTATCTGGCATGCATCTTTAAGGTAAACCATCTTCTCTTATTTATTTATTTATTTATTTATTTATTTATTTATTTATGGTGTACAGTTCTATATGTTTGTAGGTCCAATATTAGATATTACTGTAGAACAGCAGGATTCTTATTCATTCCTATATTAGAATTATATTTGTTTGGGAACTGCTCAGAAGTCTGTCTCGTGGCATCTGACAGCTTGACAAGGCTTGTTGCCATGGAAAACGTTTGTGATGTTATATAAATATATTCCTAGGTCATGAGTTGCCATGTATTTTTTGGACATTGAGGCTAAGACGGAAATGACTAAACACCTTTTTTAGAAGGGAAGAATAACATAGTAAACAAACAATAATAACAAATAATAAATATATGTGTATCCAGTAAACTGGTGTTCTATTTTCTTAAGAATTAGACTTATGTTCTAACAACCATTTTAGCTATAAAAGTTCATTTATTGCAAAGGCTTTTTCCCCCTTAAAATATTCTTATTACCAGTCATTTTGCAATATGAATGGTTCCACTATTAATAGACTGAGAGACAAGGGAGCTATTATTCTTGCTCTCTATCTGTTATTCCATTAAGTAAGACTGCCAACCTCTGACTGCTAGCAGCTCTATAATGAACCGTGTGCTCAAGCCACCGGGTATATCCTAAGTAAAAATTGTCCTCACATGTTGTTTTTGGTGCATATTATGACTAGACAGGAAAAAAGTACAACAACAAGATGCAAGGGGGAAACACTCAATTTAGGTTAGGATCTAAAATAGTCGTTTTCTTTGGAATTGATGGCAGGTGAAGAAGTGTTAGGGAAATGATGTGGAAAGTCATGGGTGAATGTCTCTGTAATTTGTCCCCTTCTTATGACTGATGCCCTTTGTGAGAGCTCCAGTGGTACCTACAATCTGACATCCACAAGCCTGTTATCCATCCCTGCTTTCTCTAACACACTATCATTTATTCAGCCAGTAATGAGACCTGCCAGAGTCTTATGCCTGGGCAAACACAGACCTACCACAGGAGTCACTGTTAGCCACCTTCACGATCACCACTGTGGCCTCTGCTGCTGTTCACCCCTCAAGTCAATAATGGATTTACAAATACCACCTTCGTATGCCACAACATAGAGGGTATATGACCCTCTGAACCATAAGCATGGCATCTTTCCTTAAATGAATGCAAACGTGGCTTTCTACCAGAGTCTGGATCCTGTGATGGATTGCAATCTATTGTGAGATATGCCACAAATGTTGTTACTACACACAGGTCCATACCTTTGCAAATGATTTTCTTTTGAAATGAATTTACAGGAATCCAGTTTGTTCTCTTAACAATATCACTCCTATTCACTTGAATGCCATTGTGCTTTCTTGAGTAGGAAGAAAAGAATGAAATTCAGCTATCTATCACCCTGAGTGTTGGATCTTATACTTACATTGTGCCACACAAAGCGACATCATCTTATGTGTATAAAAAGAAAAATAAACAAAGGTTGAGGGCAGAATGGTCGAAAAAATATAATCAGACACATATTTGATGTTTACCATTGCAGATCATTTTTACAAACATCATCTCCTTTGATTTTCCCCTAAACCCGGCAAGAGTGTAGGCAAGTGATATTTTAACCATTTTACCGATGAGGAAATGGAGATTTAGAGAGATTTAAGGATTCTCTCAAGTTGCACATCATGTAAGTGATAGAGGTGTGCTTCACACTAAATAGTAACACTTTGTTAGCAGTGCATGCAGGACCTAATATGCACAAAATTTGCTTTGGCATGCTTTCTCCATACTCGGCTGAGGACACGTTTTCATTAAGAAGTCCTCAACCCAGGATGGAGCCAGGAGAGGACTGACTGGGTGAAGACTAACTTCTCCCTGGCTTCTCTGGCTTCCTTCACCTCCTGCCGATGTTGCTGTCTGTGGGTGCGATGCCCTGCTGTTTTTTCTCTCTACATGCTTGGAACTTTCTTTGCACTGGAAACTGAAGGGACAGAAATAGGAGGAATCTGATGTCTTCCAAGCTAAGGAAAGCAACTCATTTTCTCTTTAAACACTGCACCTCTGACTAATTTTTGCTGTAATTTATCCAGGTAATTCTGTCTGCAGGAAAATGAAGCAAAAGTAGCATTCTCTGGAATTAACTCCATTCTCTAATTTACATCACAGATACAAACACAACTCATAAGGAGATGAAAAAGATAGGTCCACATACACAATGAAATTCGAGAAAGATTTTTCTCACTTTTTCCACTTTAGTTAACATTGATGGTTTTGGCTTTCATTAAATATTGTTTTTAATTTTGTGAATTAAAAAGTCTAACTTATTTTTAGAAACTGAACAGCTTTGTTCTTTTAGACAGTCCCAAGTATCCCCAGAGTCTTTGTGAAGAAGAACATTGTAAAATTATAATAAAATCTGAATTTACCCTGTGATTAAGCATATCGAAGTATTCTACTTCAGATGGTACTATCCTGAAAATATTTGGTTTCTTCTACTTTAAACATACGTACAAACAATATATGGTCATTGATTAAACATACTGTATTTTCCAAAAAGCATTTCATTTTCAGATAAGTAATTCCACTTATTCCAGACAGCAATAAAACTATTTATAAATAATCTAGTTTTTCTCCTTTCAGGGATATCGTAGATTTGTACTCCCCACTCCTTTGAAGTTAAACACAGCCACGCGACTGGCTTTAAGTCAGAGGCTGATGTGGCATATATCATTGCCAGGCAGAAACATCTGACTGCTGGAGCAACGTTTCTTCTCGTAGCAATCGCGAAAGCATGAAAGTATGGCTTCCATCAGTATGAGGCCTCGAGTAAGAATCACTATGTTTTGATGATTATTTGGTACTACTGTAGCAGAGCCCAGCCTAGCCTGATCCATAGCATTTTACAGATGAGGACACGAAGGCTAAGAGAAATGAAGCGACTCACTTGAACTGACATAACAAAGTTGCAGACCAACTTTTCTGCTTCTTCTATTCTAGGTTTACAACTTCAATCCAAGCTCACATAGTAAGTCATCCAAATAATCTCAACATTTAGCAACACCTGATTTAATGTACATGCATTATTTGTCCACATACAACAGAACTGATTTTTTATTCAATTGGAAAATTAGATTAGTTAAAGGAATAGTGGTGTTGGATGTTAAAAGGAACAAAGACTAAATCAACTAACACAAGTCATTTTATGAATGAGCAAATATGCTAAGTTGTGTTCTAAATATCTAGAATAGTGAGGTCTCTGGGTTAATTAAACCTTCTAGCTGTTTTGTTCAGGCAATCAGTAGGTGATCCCAAATACATAGTTCTACCTAAATACTTATGAAAGATTGAGAAGGAAATATCAGCCAAGAAGACAGTTCCTAGAAATATCGGCGACTAGATGAGACTTCTAACATAGTTGGTAAGAAGCTTAGAAATTTCACTTGTCGTTTACATTAATACCCATGGATCCCTGTCATATGGACATGCTGATCTATGTTCAAGTGAAAATGTGCTTTGCAAACAGGCTTTTGGTTGAAATATATTTTTGCAAGATTTTATGACTTGGCAGCCCAATTTCTTCTTTTATATTAAAGACATTTAAAAAAAATGAATTTAATATCTTGGCCACTTCAAAGTCACACAAATTTCACACTCAGTTTTCACTTTGTGTTCGCTCTTGCTGGTGATGTTTTAATATCCCTTGTTTAACTACTTTTTATGTCGTTTATTTTTTGTATTTTTGGCAGCCTGTGTCCCATTTCCTTTAAGCTTTAATTAATGCCAATTACTTTATTTCTTTACCCGATGTTTTGCTCATTTCCTCCATAAGCTAATCTTTCAGGATTTATGGGAGATATATGATTTCTTATTCAAAATAGTCTTAGGAGCAATACTATTCAAACTTCATAGGAAGGAGGAAGCATTTTTTTATAATATTCATTTTACTCATAAGTGGCAGAGTGGTCTTTCATGAGTCACTTAAACCTTCAATTCCTTAGTTTATCCATCTACTGAATATGAATAACTTCCATCTTCCTCATTTTAAACTCAAAGAATATTTTGAGAGAAATGAAATTGTTTTTCTAAAACTCTTTCTGTCTTATAAAAAGAACTAGATATATTTAAGACATATGAATCGGATCCATATATATTTGGAACAATTGCATTTAAAACAATTACACTATAACTTTTGGAATGAGCTATCATGTTCAATAGAGTTAGAATTTCCAGGTATCACAATAAATCACAGGTTGGCTTAAAAAACAACTTTATCAGACCCACATCGTTTTACACATTCTGTCTGAAAACAAAAACAAGAACAAAAACAACAAGCCCAGATATTCTGTTTTTTTTTTTCCAGATAATCAGAAAAAAAAAAAAAAGGAACTTGATTAACTGAATTATGTATCATGTTATTCACTGTTTCTGGAAGTATTCTTGGTATTAAAAAGAGCTAATAGCTCTTACAGTGCTTACTGTATTTCAGTTCCTATATGGATGTTTATTACCTTATCTCATTTATTGCAATTTTCTCACAACAACCAAATGAACTAGGTGTTTTTTTTTTCTTATCCCCATCTAACATACTCAGAAACAGCCTTAAGAAGTTAATCAATTAGTTCAAGGTTACAGAGCTAGTAATCAGCAGAACTCAGATTTGAAGATGGAAGTCTAACTCCAGAGTCCATACTTGAGCCACTACTATGTAACCTTTTGTGATTATTGATCAAATTATTTTACAAAACTCATGGAAAGACTCCAGATTAATAGACAAAATAGAAAGCAATATGGAAGATCCTCTACCTCAGAAATTTCATCCACCAGACTAGAAGAATGTGGAGGTGGAGGAACCTGAATTAGATCAGGAAGAAGTGAGTGATGAGACTATCAGGAAATCTCTGAACCACATCTGGTTTCATGGAGTGAAGATTCGTAGGAACATTACAATTTAGTTAGAATACTTTAAAAACTGTCATGTGACAAGGCAAAGAGGCTGACTCTGAGTTGATCCAAAGATACAAATAAGGGCCCTTCAATAAAAGTTACAGTGTGGAGACAGATTTGGGGTTAATTTGTTAATCAGTCATTATTCTATGAATGTTGTATCATGCATAGTTCTCCTGGAGTGTAGTTTATAAACAGAGCACCAGAAGATAACCTGTATTAGAAGACTCCCTGATTTGTTTCCAGTGAACAATTGTGCCTCTGTAGTGGTTGTTGGGGGAACTTTTAAAAAGCTATGAGCAACACTGGCAGTGGGAAGAAATCACAACTGAAATCTATCAGAAAGACTTCCATAGAACTTTACACGTCCAGCACCCTTGATGTGCATATGCAGATAAAACATGCAGTGAACTGTCACTCCCTCTAATTCAAATAACATTATTTGATGTGCTCTCAATTACAGATGAATGTTGATGAATTGTTTCAAAAAAGAAAGCTGATGTCAGCCTTCTATCAGATTTACTGAAACAGACAAGCATAAATTATTTATATATATAAATATGTATAAGTATATATTACTTTTTTCCCCTCCAAAATCATCTAATCATTTGGAAGTTGAAAGTTTTTAGACTGGAAATCCTATGCAGTCAGGAGGAGTTCTGTATTTATTGTTGAATTTTCAACACCTACCATGGAATCTCCCACGAAACAAGTCCACAATAAATAAATAGTTATTGAGTGAATCACAGTAAATGCAATAATCGTTTCCAGGAATTGTGTTAAAGTGATTAGGAATGAGTTGTAATTATTTCAGTTTCAGGACTTCTGGAAAAATAGTTAATCATTCCTGTTGCAATATGCTTTGACTCCAAAGACTTGAGATTAGAATTTAAGAAAATTGGAGGGGCTCCTGAGTGGCTCAGTTGGTTAAGCGTCCTACTCTTCCACTCAGGTCATGATCTCACCATTCATGAGACTGAGATCCACATCAGATTCTCTCTCTCTCTCTCTCTCTTGTCCCTCCCCACCCCCTTCTCAAAATTAATAAACTTAAAAAATTTTAAGAAAATTGGAGATAAGTGGTCTAGACAGTTCTAGTTATAACAGTGGAGTAACTCATCTATTCTAAAGAAAGACTTCTTTTACAGTTAGACTTGAGCTTAGTTGTATTTCCAGAAAGCTCTATTTTCATAAAAAGAGGTTTGTATGCACTGAGACTGAAACAGAGCATGGCAATACCAGTGAGCAGACTTCTGGATTTAGCAGCTTTCTGAAAAATTAAGAACACAGAACCAGACAGCCTGCAGGATATACCACTGAGAAAAGTTTCATTATATTTAAACAATTGAATGTCAATGCTAATAACTGATTCCTGCTGGGTTCCATTCTTTCCAAACAAAAAGGAAACCATTTATTCACACTATAATGTGTCCTTCATGCATTGTGTAAATGTGTTGCAGATGATGTTGTCAAGAAAGGTTTCTGACCCTGGAACAACTACTGAAGGACTTGGAGTTGGTTATCCTCCATTTATTCTATTCCTTTCCTGGAACGCTTGCTGTGTTCCTCACCACTGAATAAAGCGTGTGCATAATAGAATGAAACCTAGTGCCATAAAGGGAAGTGAAGGGCTGTAGTTGGTGGTGTAACTGCTAATGGTACGAAAAGTTCTCCTTACTCTCTCTCTTCCTTCTCACTTGTGGACACATTCTGTGTTAGAAAATGAAACATTATATGTCTCATTCATATGAAAGCAGGATAATTATAAATGAAAATATTCCTTAACTCGCATTATTTCTGCTTTAAATGTTATAAATAAGAAAACGCTGCAAAAAATCCCAAGAGCGTTAAATACTGCCTCGTACGTTGTTCGGTTGGTTGCAAACTTTTTCATAGTTTAATATATTTAACCACTGAGTGGTAAAAAGCTAAAAGAAAAAATTCAAGTGAAGCAACGAGAGCAGTTTAGACCCCTATGACCTACCGCCTATATTGTGAAAGGGACAGAATATCCTCATGAAACCCCAAGACTTCCCCCTTTATTTCTTTGAGAAAATAAACAAATTAATCAGTCAACACTGAATTATTGAATTATCTACCAGCCTCATAGATGCGTAGCACCACACCAAATCTGGGCAAGCCATGCAAGATAAATACCTTCATTTGTTTTAAAATTAACCCCACTGCTCTAATAATGTAATTTTACAGAATACATAAACCCAAATCAGTGATTGATTTTCAAGCACGTGAATTTAAAAGCTTTGATTGAAAATGTTCTAAAGATTTTTAATCTCTTTTTCTTTCTGCCTATAACAGTAAAACTGAAAATAAGCACTTATACAACCTGGCCAAATATTTAGATAAAGAATGAGTTCGTAACCAGCAAGATCTTAAAATGTGTTTGAGTTATTCTATATGCTACTTAAATAGTTAAACTGTCAGCCTGGGATTTTGTATATATTCCTCATTAGGTTGCCTCAAAGACCCCAGGGTAGGTATATCTGCATTTTAAAATTTTGTATTTTTCCATGGTTTATATACCCCATAAAATGCCTTGAGAACTTTATGAGGGATGTTACATTAATATGTGTTATTATAAATATGATTTAAATATCTAAAGCATTACAGAGTGATTACTGTTCAATAAGGCAGCGTGCATAAAAGGGTTATCTCCACACTGTGCTTAGGTTTCTACAATATAATATAATGAATTGTTCAATATAGTTTGCATGCTATTTGTCTCTGTTTCTTCGTAGGCTCGAGGGAAGCTGATGTGCAATCCTCTAACAAGGCGATCATAAATTGCAGAACAATAAACAGCCCTTGAGATTTTTAGATAGTATGTGGTTAGCATGCAATCCATCTTGGGAAACTTGATTTAATACCTCAAAGGAACATCTCTGACAATGCTCAACATTGTTTTAAACTGCTGCTAAATCAATTAGTACATCTGAGAATCCTAATGTCTCTGCTTCTTTCATAGCCCATCCCAAGAACTCTGGCTGGTGATTTTGTAAAGCAAAAGATTTAGGAAGCCACTGCCTGGATGCACTTGGGTTCCCTGGAAAACATTAAAGATAATCCTGCATGAAAGGAGGGATGAGCCAGCCTCCCTAAATCATCATGATCAATGAGGGTGTCACCTTCAAAATTCATTTCAATTTTTCTGAATTACCTGTAGCCAAGAAGAATAAATTTCGATAAAAGGTAACTATTATTCTAAAGTCAAGACTATGAAGTTAAATACCCCCCATATACAAAAAAAGATTTTCTTTTGCCTTAATTTACACATTTCCTTTGGTGTATGCAATGCATCTTGTAACTATATTTGTATTATATTGGAAGATCTCAGACATTCATAGATATTATCTAATCCTCACACATTTATTAACTTGTAAAGTAGAAACAAAGTTAAAAATCAACAATAAACAAAACCCTCCCAGTGGAAAGAGATAACGTTGACAATTTCTTAGTTCATGATAGCCTACTCAATCTTTTTTTTTTTCCACTGCACTAAATGTAATAATCAATTACATTTACAATTGCTTGACAAGGAGGCAGATTATGACCTGCTCTCAAATTATGTGGTACTTTCTCCTTTTCTTAAATGGTTTCTTTTTATTGTTTTACATTAATTTATTTAAGACAATTCTCAGGCGATTCCTTGTCTTTCTTTCCATCTTTTGTTATGGTGCAATAGTCTTACCTTTTCAGTATCTCGCAGACCAGTCTGGTTCCTGTCCCCTGAAGGGTGAAATCACAGACTGTGGGCTAAGAGAGCCCTTCACCATACCCCTCAACCATGCTACTAGCTCTTTTCTTCTAAAGCAAGTTCACTCAACTTATGCCAACAAGACACAAAGTAAAATGAAACAAAGCAGGTAATCTGTCCAACTAAAACTTCTTTCCTTTTTCCTTACACAATGCTAACTCGGTGTTTTACCTGATTTTTTTAATCAGCAGCCTGTTGTGATGATGTATAAACACAACCAATGTTTTCCTCAGCCCAAGGTTAGTTTCCTCCAACAGCGCAGAAATTTCAACATATATATATCTATCATTTCCTTCAAAGATGCACAGGGTGTGATTTTCTGGAAGTCATCTAAACTTAATATGATTGTAATTTTTCCACATCATATGCAATGGGAACCCAAGGGTGAAGGCTTTTTTCTCCCCTCTTGAAATAACTGAACTAGTATTTAAATAGCTTGATTCATAATTTACAGCCAGGATGAAGCTCATTTTCCTAACCCATAAGAGCTATGGACATTGTTACATTTCACTGTTTTAGAATGTTATTTCTAGAGAAAGTGAGAAATAATTAAATAATTTCTAAATTACTTACATCTCTTGCTTTGTTCCATTGCTCCTTTTTGGTGTCATTAGCATCTTTGAATAATAGATGACAATATAACTGACAATAATTGTTTGTGTGTCTTTAAAATTTATTACTCTCATATGTATATTTGTTTGGTCTCACTACAATGCTATATTGCAGTTTGGCAGATATTATCTTCATTTTATGTAAGTAAAAATGGAGGTCTAAAGTGAAAAGGCAGCCAAAGGAATGGGGAAAAGCCAATGCCAAAATCAAGCAATTTAAATATTTTAATAACTTTTGTAGTGTTTTGATTGGAAAAGAGACTTATAGTAAAAATTAAGAGACCGTTTTGGTATTAGGTGTCACCAAAAAAATTATCCAAGAGTTCATTCTCACACTTTCTCTCTTTGTCCTCTTAGGTATCAATGAAACTTTACTTTATTACATATTGGCGCTTGACAAACACAGCTGTATTTAGTTTAGTATTTAGTATAAGACGTGATTCTGATCACAGAATTGGTTTCAGTAAGCCTTACTCCCATGTTATCTTTCATGGAACCTAAATAATATGTTCCTTTCAGTCAAACTTTACACTGATTTCAACATCTAACAGATTCGCCACACAGCATGGCCTCAGTAGTTAGTACCTGTTTCGTTGATTATTACAGAAACCCCTCCTGTTCAAAACATGAATTCCCAAGATATAAGGGGGGAAATGACATGGTAGAGCTTCATTTGTCCTTCCCTTGTATAGAGATTCTATTCAACTGTCTTTTCTACAATTTTCTCCTTTCTCCTCATTCAGACATACCTCTGTACCACAGTCTGACCACATTTGTAGGTAATCAGAGGCTTATGGCTCAGTTTTAAGGTTATTCTGGTCCAGTATTATAGTTTCCCAAAGATTCAGGACACCATATGACTATTTCTTTTCTTGTTAGTGTCTTTATCATAAACTGAAAACAAAAAGGTGTTGAATTGAAATCAGACTGTGACTTCTAATTTTTTTTTTTTTAACGTTTATTTATTTTTGGGACAGAGAGAGACAGAGCATGAACGGGGGAGGGGCAGAGAGAGAGGGAGACACAGAACCGGAAACAGGCTCCAGGCTCTGAGCCATCAGCCCAGAGCCTGACGCGGGGCTCCAACTCACGGACCGCGAGATCGTGACCTGAGCCGAAGTCGGACGCTTAACCGACTGAGCCACCCAGGCGCCCCCAGACTGTGACTTCTAAAGAGCTTTCCCAAAAAGAATGGTTGAAAGATATAGTCCAAACTCTATACACCATTAACACTAGCAGTCAAGAGTTTTATGTACTCATATCTTTAAAAACGCTTGATATCTACTCATTTACAGGAGGCTATTAATAAACAAACATTTCTTGGCCATTTTGTATGTGCTAGTTGCACTTAGCAATAAAAAGTGGAGACAACACAGAATGCTCTAATACAAGGTAACATATTATATTAAGTATTATAAAAGGCATTAGTTCAAAGTAAGTAGCTATGCTAAGAAAAACAGAGAAAATTAATTCTCTGGGAGAATCTAGGGAGGCCTTATAGGATAAGCAGCTTTTGAGCTTGGTGTTGAATGATGGTATTAGATTGTAGAGAGATGTGAATACTAAGCTAAGACATTGACTTTATTCTATAAAGGAGTCATCATTCACTTTTAAAGCCAGACAATGACAGGATCCAAAACCTTGATTCATAATTTTTAGATTATTCTTTAATTGCTCTCTGGCTCTTCCAACCATTTGATATTTACATGATGATCTTTTATTATCCCATAAAGGGAAATTTCTGATTCCTTGACTTACCTTTCAAGTAAAAACTGGAACTTGAGGGATGCCTGGGTGGCTCAGTCGGTTGAGCATCCAACTCTTGATTTTGGCTCAGGCAATGATCCCAGAGTCATGGGATTGAGACCTGTGTCAGGCTCTGCTGAGAGTAAAGACTGCTTGGGATTTTTCTCTCTCCTCCTGTCCCTCTCACCCACTTGTGCTCTCTTTATAATATAATAAATAATATAATATAATATAATATAATATATATAATATAAATCTCTTTATATATAATTATAACTATAACTATATATATAACTATACCATATATATAACTATATATATAACTATATATATACATATATGTAAACTGGAACTTGAAAATCAAAGTAACCTCAGGATGCTTTAAAAAAGCAATGCCTTCAGGGGTACCTGGATGGCTCAGTCGGTTAAGCATCTTACTTTGGCTCAGGTCATGATCTCACAGTTCATGAGTTCAAGCCCCGCATCGGGCCTGTGCTGACAGCTCAGAGCCTGGAGCCTGCTTCAGATTCTGTGTCTCCCTCTCTCTCTGCTCCTCCCCTCTTCCTGTTCTTGTCTCTCTCTCTTTCCTTTAAAAATAAATAAAACCATTAAAAAAATTTTTTTAAAAGAAAGCAATGCCTTCAAAAGCATTTAAAATTAGTTCCATTTAAGTAAATGGTTTTTAAAAATGGGCCTCAATAAATATTTTGAAAACAATAGATATATTGATCTTAAAATTTCTCGTCATCTTCATTGACCTCCACATGGAGACCTTTCACCAGTTCATTTTTCTCAGGTACTTGACACTCTTCTCAGGATGCTGTTATATTAATTACTTTATGCTTACTCCAAACATTTTCTGAACTTTTTAGGTTCCAAGTCCTATGCCAGGTGTGGAGGATAGAATAAAGAATGTGCATGACTAGTCTTATATTATCACAGTTTTTAAGTAGGATTTTCCTAAAATGAAAATTCTTGAAGGCAAGAAACTTGTCTTATACATTTGTCTACCCCAAACAATTATGAGCTCTATGATAAGTTACCTAACTTCTCTGAATCTCATGTTGACCTTTCATAGGGTCATTTTGGGGATTAAATGAGTTAGTGTACCTAAAACTCATCATAAACACTCAAATGCTATATTTATTGCACAAAATAGATATTCTATTGAAATTTAGTGAATGAATAACTAATTTAATTGGGGCTTTTCTTTGCATTTTCCAGATTGAAAATTAACTTCTTACTTACCAAACTCACTTTATAATAAAAAACAACTCGATGATCTGATATTTCATTGATCTAAAATGCAGATATGTTGCAATCGTTGCAGAAGTTGACTTGGCTTAAAAACAGTTATGTTGTCTTCATGAAATCATACTTTGTGGCTTTATCTCCATATGTCACTTCTAAGCTCCAGCAAGAAAATAATGATGGGTAACATCACAGTAAAAGTGACTGTCTCTTCTATTCCTTATCTTATTTTCAAGAATTCTACTTGTAGCAGGATTTGATGCCATATGGAGATATGCTTCCTTGCTATCAGAATATGGACCTGTGGTATTGTACAAAACTCTTTTCCTCATTAAGGACATACAAAAATCTAAAAGTAAATCTTCTGATCTTTCATCCTTCACTTTTTAGCAAACCTCTGGAGACAATTGGCCAGCCATCCAGTTCAGGTGTGGAAAGTGAAATGGAAGTTTTCAGAGGGCAAAGCAGAAAGGCAGAAAGTCATGTTTATAGGATTGGAGTCAAAGCCAGAGGGAGGCCAAGAACTTGTTAGTAAGATTTGATCTTCATCTTTTTACATTATGGGTTAGTCCTGGAGTCCTGGACCTCCACCCCTAACCTCTAAGAGTAGTGAGATAGCTGGTCACAGTCAACTGGTCTGTTGCTGTGGTATAAGAACTTGGAATAGCAGCAAAAGCAAGAGGCAGGAAGTGGTGTAGATTGGCAAGTCTTGCCCTTCCTCAAAGCCCAGCATCTATACAAATATGTGACTCCTTGGAAGAATAGTCCTTTTTATAGTTTTATTTCATTGGCACTGAAACTCATGCTCCCAGATACCTCCTCACTTGTCTTGCCATCATGCCGAAAAACTACATGGTACTTATATTCTTAACATAATGAACAGGTAGTCTGAGCAGAACATCAGATAAAGACATTTAGAACCACTCAAATTTTAAATCCAGTCAATTTGTCAGTTTAGTTTTGTTTTCCAGTAGAATTCTAAAAGTTTTAGACATGAAACTGACAAGTTCTGATGTGGGGCGCTCTCCTTGAGGAAGATAAGAACAATATCTGGATCACTAAACTGTCCATGAAGAATACTCTAAGAGTGATCACTAAGAGGGAAGAGTGTGCACAGGAAGTGATGGGAGCTGCTGAAGACAAACTTCATCACTTTACCAAATTGCCCAGAGGTTTCCTCTGCTCTTCAGCTTACTGACAGAAATGATGGTGGAACTGTATTATTTTAGCACTATGGCTTCAAGCTTTTAATGGACAGTAAATAATTCTGGGATTCTTAATTTTATGAGATGGCTCATGTCTTTGTGCTATTCAAATAAAAAGATTCAATTCCAAAATAGAAATATTAAATATCTATCTCTTAAAATGAAATCCAATTAAGATTATCATTTGATTTTTCCTAATTTTGTCCATATAACCTAAGGAATATTCTAGGAAAAAAAGGCAACTCTATCTTCAACGTAAAAGCACAGATCCTTGCAATTCTCAATACTGTTATTCATTTTCTATTTTTTTTTTTTTGAGTCCTTAGAAGCCTTGGTTGGTTTTTGTTTGTTTTTGTTGTTTAAAACATTTTCAGAATATTCTCTAAGTGGTGAGACTTGATTAAGGCAAACTCTGCCTCCATTCTCATTGGGTTCTGGTAGATTTGATAAAAGCAAATGTTGTTATTGCAGAGAAAATTCATAGCTTAATTTCAGAAGATACAAAACTTATCACCCTTTTGACCAAGTTTTATCAAATGAAGAATGGAGCTGTAGGCTGACTTGAGAGTAACATTTATATCTGAGCTTGGATTTTTAGAGAGCCTACAGATATTGTGAGTTAAATCAAATAATTTATCTGCAGTCTGAATATTCTATTTATAAGAGTTCCAGAACATTTTTTTTTCCCTGTACTCTTCTTTTCCCTTCAGAAATCCATATGGTCATGATCTCAAGAAATATAGATGGATAGACAGACATAAATATAGATAATTTTCCTTTGCATATATACTTTTTTTCCTCAAAATATCTTGATCTGATTTAACTGGTATTGGGAGAGGGCTGAGACACTTCCCATCCCCGGACAGCTGTGAAATAATTGTTAATGTTTTGTTAAATTTGAAATATTTCCTTGTTTTCACTCTTTCTTTCAGGTTGTTTGATCTTTCAACTATATCAAATATCTTGTTAGATTTAAGGTTTTAGAAAGAGCTTTTACCTCTTCCATTTTTAAACTAACACGAATCCATTTATTCAAGGGAATTTTATAGAATACAGAAGTTGAAAGAATACTTATAAAACAGCATTATGAAATAAGAGCAGGGACATTAAACTGTTAACTTTATTGATTGACTATGTAAAGCATTCTAAGCTCACTCAGAGAGAAGCACTGAGGGGCTAAGTTCATCGCAGGGCAATTAAACAGAAATTTCATGCAATGTGAACTCGGCTTTCAACATAGAATTAAAGGGCTTCACAATCATACATAGCAGCTTGCACTAAGGGTATAAAATATAGAAATACGTGCATCTGCAAAAATAAAAAAAAACAATATGTTTAAATTAAGTCTGATATATCATTTAGAATTTTCCAACTCTGGGTCTCAGGAAGGAATTATAACATTCACAAACATAAAATACAGGTATACATAATCACCACTTTATGAACACCTACATAAAATCATATTGCAATCTCTTCTAATAATTACCAAAATGATTATTTAGTTTCCGTATTTTAAGAAAGAAGTTGATAGCAGATTTCCAAAAACAAAAACAAATACCCCCACCCCAAACTAGACACATAGAAAAAATCAACATAAGTTCTTACACATTAACACATAATTATAAGCACAGAAGGATTCTAACAACATAAGATATAGAATATATAAATATAGTAAGCTTCTCTGTCTTGATAAGAAGCTGGAAGTATTGTTTCAAAGACAAGACATATCCATGAGACATTGAGATAACATGTCCAAGGGTTAAATTAAGGACTAAGCTCATAAATGGGGTAGAAACTATGCATTCCAACAATAAAGATTCTATTATAGATGATTTTTTTCCTCTTTTCTTCTTTCTATCATGACATATCCCTGTTACATATTTTCCTGCTTTTTTTTTCTTTCCGTGTAGACTTTCTCACTTGATATATTTGGGGGTTTACACTCTCCCTCCTCCTCTCTCCCTTTTGGTTACATGTGGTATCTGCAGATGCAGCCCACACCGTTCTCTCTATGAACATCCACTGATAGACAGGTGCAGAGATTGATCACGGCTCGGTAACAGTGCTGGAAATGGCCGCCAGTTGTGAAGAAGAATAACAACTGGCAGCCATTCTGATTGGTGCTGGCACTGAGTCTTTCTTATGAGATCCAAATGCCTTGAGAACCAAATGTTCCTGGGATTCAGGCTTTCTGCAGCCAACAAAGCTTAGGTCAAAAAGCTAATTGGCTACCTGAAACTTTACTTAGATATCTTCAAGAGAAACAAAAAGTGTTGTTTCTGCTAACTCACATATGCATATACCAAGGAGCGATGGCTAAACAGATAGATGATAAAAAGCCAATGCTTCTTTGAAAGAGCTTTTCTTTCAAGGTAGGGTGAGGAAAGGTATTTGAAATAACAATGCAAAACACATTTTCTATAGAAATCTGCACCAAACTGTTATTTCTTACATTCACCATGTAATTATGCCTTTGGTGATATAAAATCTTCTCCATTATAATTGTTTAAAGCTGAATGGGTCTAAAAAAGAAGAAAGAAAGAAAGAAAGAAAGAAGGAAAGAAAGAGAGAAAGAAAGAAAGAAAGAAAGAAAGAAAGAAAGAAAGAAAGAAACTCTCTTTTTCAGAGGAGAGTTAGTGTGATTCAAATAGAATCACAACTCCACTCCAATAAAACACTAAGTCCTAAGCCTTCTATATCATTGACTATGTGAATACATTGGTATTCTCTCTCCTTTGCCCCTCGCTCAAATGCCAGGGCCACTGTAGGGCACAGCACAAAGAGTGAGACGGTACTGTGGCATTCTGATTACACTGTAACAAAAACATTTTCCTAAACACTCTTTTACTAGTGGACAGTTCAGTGAGAGAGGGAACTGGGAGGCAGAACCTCCTGGACACTGTCATTAATGAACATCCAGTCGACATTGACCTCTGTGTAGTGCTGCTCTGGACACCATACAGAGCAGTTCACAGAGGCACACCCTGCTGCTCTTTAAAGTTTACAATTGAAAACAGATGACAATAGACTAAGAAAACTGATAACAAGCCACTGTAAGATTATATGCTGAAATTAAATCATAAAGGGAACAGAAAGGAAAACAATTAAGCATTATAATGTACAATAGATTAAGACACAGAGTTATTCTATGCCATTCATTGGGAAGAATCTTCCTTTTTATTTAACAAGGAAAAAATGTGTTATCAGGAGCTAGAGCTTGAACAGGTCTTTATGTAAAGGAATCAGATGAATGATGTTGGCAAACAGTGAACTAGATGCCGGGATCATAAACCCACCATGTTAAGCATTGTATAAGGGGACAGTAGACAAACTGACATTGGCCAAATGGAGGGCATGGACTAAAGCCCTGGGGAGAAAAGAGACTATAGCTACATACCACTTGATGCAAAATTAAAGCTCAATCTTTGTTTGCTCCAGAGTTTTATTATACTGTAACATGAATGAGTATGTCTGTAGCATATGGTTATTTCGCACCTTGAAGCTAGGCAACTGTCTGGTGCTGATTTGCCATTCTGCCTCAGGGTGGCATATGTAAGGGTGGATACTCGGAATTGAATTGGACCACTCTCTTTAGCAGTGCTTCCGTGCTAGGCCACAGAAGTGAGAAGGAAAGAATATAAAAACCACAAGAGGAAAGAACATTGATTCCTTTGATTTCTTTTTTCTATTTTTATTCTTAGAGTTAATTGCAGTTTCATTAATGCTTTGTTTCTGTATATGAATAACACTAGGATCCCCTGAACTCATTTCTATTTATTTTCAGTGTGACTTGATTTGAGCTAATGTGAATTTTTATTCTGAAAAGGGAATCCTTTTCCCCAGGTAACCAACCATTATTAATATTATCCAGCCCATTTTAAGACAATTCAGTTTGACCAGCAACAGTACCACTCCTGAATAAACGAAACCCAAATGCATAATTGTAGGAAGCCATTTACCTAGTTAATAGTGCCTTGAACCCTATCACAGTACGAGGTCATCGTTTGTAAAAGTCTGTTTCCAAGTTCTGAGACCCCGTGAACACCGAAGCAGTCTAGACAAGAATGCTCAAAGACAGGTTAAAGGGATTCCGAAAAAAGGTTACAGGAAATATTTCACTATTTTACCTGGAAAGAGAAAATTAAAGACAAACTGCAAAGTCCAGTCTGTATCTAATTGAGAAATATGGTTGGTTTGTATATGTAAGCATGTCAGTTTGCATGTCAGTTTACATGTAAGGGAGGACCTTACAGTAGGAATGCACTACTGAGGAGTTTGGATTTGCAACAAGGGCACTCTTTAACACTGGACTGGAGCAACTTGGTTAATGCAGAAATGCACCGGTCTGGGAAGGCAGGGGCTTGATTCAGATGGTCTCTTCCAAGCCTGTCATTAGATGGAACTTTTTGACTAACGCATGTGTAAGATGACATGAAACGATGAGGTGTTGCTGTAAATCTTTATTAGTGAATGCACGTTTATTATAAAGAACCAAGTGGGTGAATAAGTCACCCCCTTCTGACTCAAGTCTGGTATTATCTCTTCTACCACAAATTCAGATTCACTTTCCTTTCATCAGAATTTTCTCGGGAAAATTCAAGGATAATAAAGAACTGTGTATTTGGTTCACTACTCATATCTTTTCTCATTATTGTGCTTCTTTCACTTGGTTAGTAGAATCTTTTTTTTTATCAATATAAACAGGACTTTTTTTTTTGAGATTTCCATTTTCATAGTGTCATTACTGACAGTGACAGCTGCCTAACAGTCATGTGAAATATATAATTGCCTAAGGAAGAACATTCCACAACCAATTCTTTCCCTTTTTATATTAAAAAGAAGTTAGACAGGCTTGCTAAGCCTCCGGCTTCTGAACTTTATGTCAGTTCAGGAATTCTTTTTATTTTCCAGATATTGTATTCATATATTTTTCTACATATATCAAATGATTTTCTCTGGAATAAGTTTAGCAATATATTTTTCTGCTTTGTCCCAGAAATCTCCTTTGGCACTTGTTCTAGATCTTTCTCTATAGCACCACTCACAGGTCCAAAAGACAGAAATAATTTACACCTTACTTAATGTGTCTCTGTTAATAGTATAACCTTCTTCTCAAATTTTAAATATTATCTAATCTGCTTTCCAAATTTTGAGTTTCAATTTAATAGAGGGTTTTAAATTAAAAAAAGATGAATTACAGCACCTATACTTTTTTTTTCTGTTGATGTTTTATTTTCTCACTGTTTGCTAAAAAGAACCATCCTTCAAGGCACACTCCCAACTACATTAACGTTCCTTCACTGCCCCTCTCTGTACCCCTTTTATCTTATCAAAAAACTCTCATTCGGGACTAAAAAAAAATAGCTGAACTTTTTATGAAGGCATCCTTACTTTTCTTTTCTCAAGGACACATCACTCTGATTCCTTTAACATTTTCTAATTGCTCATTTTAACAGCCCTGATCATTTTTGTTACGATCTTTTGGACCCTCTCCAAGTAATCTGTAAGTATGACATTCCTTTTTCTTTGCAAACTGGAAGGGAAAAGATATTATATCATGGCAGAGGGCGATTCCCTAAGGAATAAAATCTTGAGGAGAGTTAGAGAATCGAGGGCTGAGAAATTAATATAGGATGTGCAATTTATGCCGAACTTCATCTCAATTATAGACTTCAGGCTACTGTCACTTTAAGTTATTTTCTTTATGTCTTTGTAGATTTTTCCATACTATGGCTGACTGTGAGTAAAAATGACATAGATGGGAGTATTTCCCTTGCTCTTTCTTACCACTCTGTAAATACCACACGTCTCCAAGGCCCTGCTCTGCACCCTCCTTCATTTATTTCTTGGGGTCCTGGGAAGTCGTGTCACATATACATATGAACAAATTCATGTGGCTACTCTTCATTTTCTCCACTAAGTACCAATATGCAAACATGAATATTGTCACTCCCACTGTTGCTGATTCCTGTTACCAAGAGAAAGGAGGCTACTTCAGAGCAGTGAAGTTACCACCCTGTCTAGTTTCATGGACACTGTGCTGAGATCCCCTGACATGGCAATGCCAATGCTACCATCCGTGGCTGGTGACACTGGTTTACTGGAGCATCTGATGGCTCCAGAGTTTCTATGTAGGAGGTATCTGGACACAGGAGCTAGGGAGGAGAGGGAGCTTGGCAGAATTTGTTCTGAGGCTTTATATTTTTTATCTAAGTTTCGTGTTTCCTTGCATACTTTTAGAGAGGGTCTTGATAGGCACAAGCTAACTCAGCAGCCCTCATCCAAGCCTGTTTGGGCTGTGTGCAGCTGCAGGAATATTTCAGGGCTGCTGTTAACTCCAGGACACCGTATTTAGGGTTTGAGATTAGCCCCCAACAGTAAGCCATTTATCAGAACTCTTTTGCAAACATATATGCCTCAAAATTCACTACATTCCTAGAAAAAAAGTGTGGAAAAAAAGATGCTGACATAGGAGTCAGCACTTCATTTGCAGTGGCAAATCCTTCTTGGCAATGACACGTGGTTGTCTCCCAAGGGGTACCTTAGTAAAGACTTGCTTTTTCTTCTCCATCCTCTACTTTCATCTAAAATCTGAAGGTTGGTGGGAGCCAGAAGAGATAAAGCAGAGGGAGCAGGCTGGGGTGCTCAATTTGAGCAGAGACTTTTGTTTTTTCAGGAACGTCTGTGCAAACTGGAGAGTCACTGTGACAAATCCCCTTGTGCACCTGAGCCTAACGAGATCCCTGGAAAGAAGAGAAGTTACGTGTAATGATAGCATAAGAATACAATAGTCTTCTCTACACCAAACTTTACCAAGCAAAGAAAGACATTACGACCCAGGAGATGGAGAACAAAGGAGGAAGTACCTAAAGGGGCTTTGTGTGCTGAAAACCAACCTCTGCTTTTTAAAATGCTTTGCGGGGCGCCTGGGTGGCTCAGTTGCTTAAGGGTGGGACTCTTGACTTCAGTTCATTCAGGTCATGGTCTCGCGGTTTGTGACTCCGAACCCCACATCGGGCTCTGCGAGAAGGGCGCAAAGTCTACTTGAGATTCTCTGTCTCCTCTCTCTGCCCCTCCTACGCTTTCTATCTCTCTCTCAAAAATAAATAAGCATTAAAAATAAATAAAGTGCTTTGCTACTCTATTTTTTGTTTGCAATTTTGTAGTTTGTGCTTTTGTGGGTTTTTTTTTATTATGAATTTTATTATCTATTAAAAATTATGGTTAATGTGTATCCTTTTAAACTATTTTCCAATATTTTATACTAAAGTAAAAAGTATATTTTTCTCTGGAATAAAATTATGTTTTTACAATTTTGCTATTTTAGTTTGTTTTGTTACTCAAGCTTTAAAAATTTTTACTACGTCTTCTATTATTTTACTTTTATAATAAGTTACACTTATTTTCTTTTCTGGTGTCAATTTTATTTTAATCATCTTTATTTTTTTACCTAGTTTATTTATTTTTCATTTAGATACTTCCCTTTTAAAATTATTTTTACATCTCCCTTATAGAAATCAGGGAGGAGACATGGTCCTGGAGGCAAAGAAAAAGTCACTAAAAACAGGGACACTTGAGCACTTCTGTACTCCCTTAATAGTTCCCAAATCCCTTTTAATGTTGAATCTGCTAAAACTTTAACTTGAATGACTCAAGAGACCACCAAGTTTCAAATTTCCTCCCAGGATAATGCTAATATTACCTGCACTAACAGCACATTCAAACTGCTTGAATGGTGTTGTTTTCCCAGTCCCCTTATGAAGGGAAACATTATTTAAAATCCATGGCCTCTGCCATATATGACTGTAGACATTGGGCAAAGCTCCAGGTCAGAGCTGGGCAAAGTTACACAAAACAGAGGGAGGTAAGTAAGAGATTCCTTTCAGGCAAAGGACATTAACATATTCCTAGTTTGACTTTAACAAGGATTAACACTGCCTTTATATTTTCACAAAGACACTCCAGAAGGTAGAGGCTTCTTGACAGGTACATCACAGGAAGTTATCAAGGGTGAACAAAAGCTTACATGCATTTTGGTTTTTTGGCTGCTATAGACTTTTAAGGAAAAATAAAGCACCTTCTCGTCCAGAAGAAGAAACTTACATTGGTTGTAAAGGTTTGAATGTGAAAAACAAAAACAAAAAACAAACAAAAATCCAAACTAATTAAGCTTACAAAAAAAAGAAAAATCACCCTCAAGGAGGGGGTTTTGGAAAAAGTGGAAATGCCTTCAGAAGGAGGAGAAGATTCACACTCAGCCCTGGGGAACGGTAAGAGTTGAAGAGGTCTCCAAAGGTGGTGAGCTCCATGCCCTGTGCCTTGACTCTTTGATGAAGTATGAAATGTTTGGGGAAAATAGCCCTAAACGCTGATGCCTTGAAAACAGCAGCTACTGGTCACTCAAGCCTGTGTTCAAAATCCAAGAGAGAACAGGATGCCATTTTGGTAGGCAAGAATACCATGAATTTGTAGAACTCGCTGTGTTGTATTTAAAAGATCATCTTGATTTGTGTTCATGGCTTAACTCATCATACTGTCTTCCTAAATTTAATGGTGTTCATCTATACTTAATTCTCTTATTTCTTTTTGTCTGAGAGAGAAAAATATCCCGTTAGTGGTACTGGAGGCATTCCTCACTAAATTTAATCCTGCTTTCCCATACTGTCCTGAATCTTTTACCTACTGAGGACCTACATTTCCAGGCTCTCCCATTTCAATATCTAACTCCATTTTATCCAGAAAAACAACAACAGCGACAACAACAACAACAACAAACATTTTATCTGAAATTATTAAAGCATTAACTTTAACAATAAAAAACTTAAAACAAGCTGAAGACTAATGCCAGGAGGATGATTATATAAATTATGGAACATTGGTATTATGGGATATTACATGACCAAATTATGATTATGATTATGTCAAATGTCCATGTGTTTTTGAAGAAAACTCATTAATTAACCCCTAAGACTCCCAGTTTAGAAACTAAAAAGCACATCTATAAATAACTTCTGATTGAAAAGAAAGCTTAAATTGAAATGATAAATGTTTACAACTGAAGACCACAAAAACACCATATATCAAACTTTTAAATAAATTAGAAAAATAAATTCAGTGTATTCAAATCAAGACACTGTCAGAAGGAAAATAAATCCAAACAAAGTGGAAGGAAGCAAATATAAAACAGAAATAATGAAACAAAATACTAAAACCAGTGGTGATAACTAACAAACCCAAAAGACCGTTCTTTAAAAGGACTAACAGAGTACACCAACCCCTGGAAAATTAATCAAGAACAGAAAGTAAAAATAATATTAGGAATAGGAAAGAGAAAATAACTACAGAGAGAATAGAGATTTAAAATCCATAAGAAACTATTGGACATAAATTTACTCAAAAAATTTGGGGAGTCTGATAAATGGAAAATAATTAGGAAGATATAAATTAATAAAAAAATGTTTTGTACAGTACTGGCACAGAAATAGACACCTAGATCAGTAGAACAGAGAGCCCAGAAATAAACCCATGCTCATATGGCCAATTAATCTATGACAAAGGAGGTAAGAATATGCAATGGGGGAAAAGATAGTCTTTTTAATAACTGTCACTGGGAAAACTGCACAGCTACATGAAAAATAATGAAACTGGGCCATTTTCTCACACCATACACAAAAAAATAAACTCAAAATGTATTAAGGACCTAAACATGAAACGTGAAATCACAAAACTGCTAGAAGAAAACATAGGTATTAATTTCTTTGACATCAGCCTTAGCAACATTTTTCTAAATATGTCTCCTCAGGCAAGAAAGACAAAAGCAGAAATAAACTATTGGGACTACATTAAAATAAAAAGCTTCTACACAGTAAAGGAAACCATCAACAAACAGAGAGGGAACCTACTAAAGGAGAAGATATTTGCAAATGATATATCCAATAAGAGGTTTTATTCAAAATATATATAAAAAATTATACAACTCAACACTAAAAAAACAAACAATCCAATTCAAAAATGGGTAGAGGCCCTGAATAGATATCTGACAAGAAGGCATAGAGATGGCCAACAGACACATGAAAAGGTACACATCACTAATCAGAGAAATGTAAATCAAAAGCACAATGAGATATCACCTGACACCTGTCAGAATGGTTAGAATAAAAAAGAAATAAAAAGTGTCTGGGAGAATGTGGAGAAATAGGAACCCTCATGCACTGTTGGGAGGAATGCAAGCTGGTGCAGCCATTATGGAAAATAGTACTGAGGTTCCTCAAAAAAATTAAAAAATAGAATTACCATATGATACAGTAATTCCACTCCTGGGCATTTACCCAAAGAAAACAAAAACACTAAAAAGAAAGAAAGAAAGAAAGAAGAAAGAAAAAGAAAGAAAGAAAGAAAGAAAGAAAGAAAGAAAGACAAAAATACTAATTTGAAAAGACATATACACCCTTATGTTTATTGGAGCATTATTTACAATAGCCACGATGTGGAAGCAACCAAAGTGTCCATCAATAGATGAATGGATAAAGAAGAGGTGTATATATTTATAAATGGAATATTACTAAGCCACCAAAAAGAATGAGATCTTGCCATTTGTGACAACATGGGTGGACCTAGAGGATATTATGCTAAGTGAAATAGTCAAACAGAGAAAGTCAAATACTATATGATTTCACTCATATGTGGAATCTAAGACACAAAACAAAGAAACCCACCAATAAACATACTCTTAAATGTAGAGAACATACCGATGGTTTCCAGAGGGAAGGTGGGCATGGGGATTGGTGAATTAGATAAAGGAGATTAAGAGGTACAAACTTGAAGGAGAAGAAGAAGGAGGAGGAAGAGGAGGAGGAAGAGGTGGAGGAGGAGGAAGGGAAGAAGGAGAAGGAGAAGGAGAAGGAGGAGAAGGAAAAGGAGAAGAAGAAGAAGAAGAAGAAGAAGAAGAAGAAGAAGAAGAAAATGTTTTGAATGGACCAATTACAGTAGGAGAAAGTAAAATGGTAGTAAAGATATCCTCTGGCAAATGATATCAGACACAGGTAGTTTTACAGGAGAAATCTACTAAACCATTAAGGAACTGATCATCCTTATTTTGTATAATTTTTTCACAATATGTGGCAAATTATGCAACTAACTTTCTGAGGGTAGTAATTTTTTGAAACAAAACCAGGCAAAAAGTCACAGAAAAGATCAAATGATAGAAAATTTCATTATGGAGATATATATATTTTCCTGAAATAAATGAAAAATTTCCATAATTATACTGGAACAAAAACTGAGATGAACATTGTTTTCTGGGGCCAAAAGAGAGTACCTCCTGCACTTTTTGTGTGGAGATAACTGGACATCCTGATGGTGGGTAGGAGGTGTCTCCTGTTGGGGGAAGATCTACCAGTGGTAATGCAAGGGCTCAAAATTTTGCTTTGAACGTGGGAGTCCTGAGAAGAGACAGTTTAAAGTGGGTAGAAGCTATTTGGTGTATTATATGTCTTATTTCTTCAAGCTTTCAGCAAGTCTTGTATACTTTCTCCCTTTTGTCTGAGTTATATTATGGAAAATTGAAAGATCAGTCAGAGTTCCTTCTCAAGGCCAGACTGGTGCTATCACCAGTAGCAGAGAGTGTGGTCCTTCAGAGCACCCATCCCATGAGGGTCAGTGGCAGTGGCCACAGTGTGACATTGAGACAAAAAGTAGTGGAGTAGTGTAAACTGAGGGGTTTACACTAGGGCTGGAGTAGTGTAAACTGAGGGGTATAGTTTGGGGGTAAGGAGTCTAACAAATATATCAGTGGGGATTATAACCATTAATTTATGTATTTAATGGTGATCAGGGGTGCCTGGGTGGCTCAGTCATTTGGGCATCTGGCTCTTGATTTCAGCTCAGGTTGTGATCTTGTGTTTCATGGGATCAAGCCCCACCTTGAATAACAACGAGAGAGAGAGAGAGAGAGAGAGAGCATGAACAAGGGAGAGACAAAGAGAGGGGGAGGGACAGAATCCCAAGCAGGCTCTGCACTGTCAGTGCAGAGCCCAATGCAGGGCCTGATCTCACAAACTGTAAGACCATGACCTGAGTCGGAACCAAGAGTTGCATGCTTAACCAACTGACCCACCCAGGCACCTCAAGAAGGAAGAGTTTTAATAGAGAAATTAGGAATTTACAAAATTATTGGAAGAGAAGGAAGGGGGCAGTCTTAAGGCCAGTCCTCCAGAGTAAAACCAGAGTAAAGCAGACCTGCGCTTTAAGGGGGACTACCAATTCTGAAGCTACTTATGGAAATTCTGAGTTGAAATCATTCACTCCATAGCTGCTGATAAGTGACCAGAAAGTCATAACCAAAAAGTCCCTTCTACTGGTGCATCTACTGCAAATACTTTTCACAACCCCTCCAGCTAGAAAATGGTTACTAGAAGCCTGTTGCAGGCAACATCACATTTATTTCCACCCTGTGTGCCTGCAAAAACAGCTGAACGGGACAGAAAAAAATGGCTTCCTCTTCTCTCTGCCTTGTGAAACTCCCTGAGTATACCAAATAGACAGGGCCTAATTTCCATCTGGAATCCTCAGTGCTAGAGAATCTAGAAATATATTTTTACTTTCTTCACTTCCAAATAGGAAGGGAAGGATGGAAGTGGAGTTAGGGAATCTACATTCTCCACTGCACCTGATGAACACCATAGGTCCTTCCAAATGCTTGCAGGGCCCATGAATTTTTTCTCTTGTGAGCTGAATGTTCATATTGATTGCCGAGTTTTCTTTTCAACTGTTTGCCTTTGCCTTATGATTTACAGACATTGATTTATTAATTTATTCTGAGCATAAATCATTGGTTGTATGCACCGCAGGTATCTTCTTTAAGTCTGGTTTTTTGTTTTTTGTTTTTTTTTTGGTCATAAAGAAACTTTTATTGTAATGTCATCAAATTTATCAGTGGACTTTATGAACTGTGTTTTTGTGCCTTTTTAAAAAGTTATTCTTTATCATGAGGTCATATGCTAAGTATGTACATTTTTTCCTAAATGTTTTAAAAGTTTTACTCTTCACATTTAAGTATTCATCCATCTGGAATGTATTTTTGAGAATTGTAAGAGAGAGAAATGTAATTTTAATCTTCCATAATGAGAGACAAATAACCACACAATTTCACCATTATTAACTCATCCTTTCTCTCACTGATATGGAATGCCCTTCCTATCATGAGCCTATTCCCTTTTATACTTCCAGCTCTTTCACAGCTCTTTAACTTGGTCCATTTATCTTTTTGTCTGTTTTTATTGCAATACCACACAGTTTTAATTACCATAATTTCATAATATATTTTTATGACTCTTAGAGTTAATGCTAAGTCCTTTTTATTTTAAATCACTGGTTTGTCTTGACCCTCTACCATCCCATAAGAACTTGATATCTATAAATTTCCATTAAAAAAGTTGGGGTTGTATTACATTTACAGATGAATTTGGAGATATGTGCACTGTTAAAACACTCACTATTTACATCATCACACATACACTTGTGTGTATCTTCTTTAATGTCTTTGAATAAATTTTTCAAATTTCTCCATAAAGACCTTATACATATTTTACTAAACTTATTCCTAAGTGTGTTACTGCTTTTGAATAGAAACATCTTATAGTATTAGTTTTTATCTTTGTTTGTTGCTGGTTTATAGGAATACCATTAATCCTAAAACCTTGCTAAACTTTGGAATTGTTCTTATAGATTCATTTGAAATTTTTTTTTTTTGTTTAGCTAATCATAGCGTCTGAGAATACTGACAATTTTGTTTTTCCCTTTCCAATCCTTACACCTCCTATTTCTTGTCTCATGTGCTAAGAAGTCCAGCACAATGTTGAATAGCAAATACACTCTGAATGAGGGACAAGCTGGATTAAGGGCCAGCTGGTTCTCACCAGGGGTGCTAATCTGTAAGGGGCGCTAAAACTTCAGTGGAATAAATCAAATATATGGTGCCAAAAAACTCAGGTTTCCACAAGCAATTCCTTATATCATTGGCAAAATGAATATTGGTTCTGCTCCCACCAAAGTGGTGATGCCCTGAACGGAAATTTATTAAAAAAAAAAAAAAAATGCTCCTTGCCAGCCAACTCTGAAGCTAGCTAGTAGACAGTCACCTGAACTTGGCAGTCACCAGCTGCTAAGGTTCAGAAACAAAGTACTGATAGCATACTGCTATGTACTGGAAACAAGCGATTTTCCTTATTATCTACGTTTTATCTACTGAGCTACTTCTCAAACACACCTGGTTCAGGAAAGTAAATTGAAGGTGGGATGTAAACTTCAAGAATTAGAAAACATGTTGTCTTTTTTACTTTCGTCGCTGGAAGCAAATTAATAAGCAACTTTATATGTGAAAAGTAGAAAATTGGTGTCTCTCCATCTTCACTAACTCAATTTCAGTGAAAATTGCTCAAGGATTATTTTGAAAGGGCACCAAATTATTAGCTTGCTTGACGTAGGTCCTGAGTTAAGGCCTAACAATTGCCCCATGAAAAGGAAGTTTAATACATCTCTGAGAACATTTGAATACTTAAATTCACTATTTTCCTGATAGTAGAAATTGTCAGAAAGTTAAGCATAATTGTGTGCACACATATACACACACAGACAAACTTAAATATATAAACTCAGAGCAAAGGTTATAGACATTTGTCCATCTGTCTTTTGGGTAGAGACGGCGCTATTGATATACATTTGACATATCCTTGATTTTTCCTTCCTCCTTTAATTCACAGCCAAACATTTATATTATTTCGGTCTTTGTGTTTTGGACAGTTTTTTGGATCTATGCCAACATCTTGTACTTCAGCCCTGCCACTCACTCATTTCATTTTTGCTTGAAGTTGTTCTTTTTCCTTTTTTCTATCTCCATGTCATACTTTCTTTTGGTCTTTGTTAGTTTTTTTATTTTCCTGTCACTCACTCTGTAGCAGCTCAGAAGCTCTGCAACAGAGTGAAGAGATACTAACCAAGACTTGTTTGTGTGTGCGTGTGTGTGTGTGTGTGTGTGTGTTTGTGTAGAGAGAGAGAGAGAGAGATCCGAAGAACAAAAAAGAGACTTTCCTGATGATAAACAAATCTTGTGCAGATCACTTACCATGTGGGTCTGAAGTATGTATAACAGGTAACAAATTTCAAGCAGTCTACTGTGCAGGTTGCTAAGTATTAAGTATACTTGTTCAATTTTAAATGCAAGAAAGGTTTAAAAACACACACAGTGTGTTTATTAAAGATGAAAGTAAAGTAATAACAATTAGAATAAGTATGAATATGAAGAGGAGTAAACAAATAGCAGAGAAAATCTCTAGTTGAGCATAATATATACATAGAAGCATTTTATTCCTAAGAGAGCAAATATTTATCATCTGACTCCACTTAAATGTTTATTTGAATACCTGACACAGACCCCCTACCTCCCATGATGTTTAAAGATACGTATTTGTTCAAAGGACCTCTTTGGACCACTCCCAGCTGTTGTTGAATATTCACGCCCAAAGTGATCACTTCCAAACTGTCCTGCATTTCTCCCTTGAAATCATCTCAAGGATGGAAACAGAAGCAGAAACAGAAGTGCTACCAACTGTGCTGCTTTTCCACAGGAGCTTGTTTTCTAGTGGAGAGATGCAGACATAAAAACAAGCCGGTGCAGTGCAGTGTTGGTAGAAGACTGGAGAGAACACAGGGGTAGGGAGGAGGTCTGGGAGTTCTGTGCGATTTCAAAATCCCATAAGACATTAGGGTGATTCTGCAATCAGAGCTGTGGGGCTGGCGGGCTGCATGATAGGAAATGGATATGGACAGGTAGGAAGGGCTCACTTAGGGTACTTATGACTTGATAAAGAATTTGGAATTTTGCCTGTATGAAATGGGAAGCCCTTGGAGGCTGATGAAGGAGGGATTCAGGAGAACTAGATTCTGGATGTCTGGAAATAAATTACCTAACTTTATGGATTTCAGTTTCTCACCTATGAGAAGAAAGGGAGCAGAGAGCCAATGAAGTTCTTGCCAATTTCATCCATCCTATTGATAACAGCTATCATTTATGAGTGCTTATGATGTACCATATACCTTATTTGCTTTGTCTCATTTAATCCTTGCAATAACCCTAAGATAGATCTGACTACCCCCATTTATTACTAAGACATTGAGTAATATTAATATATCCAATAACTTAAGAACTGAGATTTGAACCCATATATGTTTTCTGAAAGGCGATGATATTCTAATGGGATTTTTTGTGTGTACTTCCTAAATTCTAATTTTTGTTTTATAAACTGTGAGGTGCCATACAGATATTATTTGAAAACTCGTGGCCAATTAAGAAATTTCTGTCTTCTGTGAGGAGAGAATAAATAGAAATAGGCTGTAAATGCAGTCTATCAACAGTGATTGCACTTAAGTATAAGGAGAAATTTTAGATAGTGGAGGCTGTTAGCCGTAGTTGAGGTTATAGGCATATTTCTCTAGAGTCTTTCATTAATCAGAGTCTCACCTAGTTCAGTCACTTAAAGCGTTGCTCTAACCAAATGTAAGCAGTTGATAGGACAGGTATTCCCCGGTTCTTTTTAATTCGTGGTCTGATCTGGAAACATCTCCTAATAACCAGACATACTTTCCCATATATTTGTCAAACATATTCTTAAATGATCATAAAATGATAAAATTGATATATATCAATTGATATATATCAATGATATAATATTGTATTCCTATATTCTATCCTATATATTCCTAGGAATAAGTATTCCTATATACTATAGGAAATGTCTTATGAAAAATAGAAAGATGAGTTGTTTAAAATTAATTTTAAGCATTCTTTCTCAAATTATTACTGTGATAAAAATATGTCTATGTATACATGTATATCTTATGCATAAATATGCTTGAAAGAAAACAAAAATTCAAGCTTACAATATTCACAAATAAAGAGGCAAGTTATTTAAATCAGTGTTTCTGAACTTTTGAAAACATTTGTTCCTTTAGATAAAACTGAGAATTCCATATACACACCACCCAGTATTCTAATCTAAAGGTATTTTCTTGGCGAAAGCTCCTAATATCGCCTAAGTGTGGCCCCTAGTCAGTAAGGCATTGCTAAACTTTATTCTATATAGTTTCTCTTACAAGAAAAGTATTTTTTCTTTTTTAATATAAAATTATAACATATTATGTATTTTAAAATTATAACTCATCTGTCTAAGTCTTCTAAAAATTCTGATTTGCCATTATAGTCTAACCTCTTTCTGAATCTCAAATTTAAATATATCCTCAAGTGCTTTCACATAATCTCTGCCCACTATCCAGGGGAGCTGGGTGAGGACACGAAAGAAAGACAGAAAGCTGAAATGTGAGAAAAAATTCCTAAATAACTAGGCATGAAGATTTCTTTGAAATTGTGATCTGCTCCACAACAATGCAGTTAGCATTAACGTTTTAGCTCCCAGTCTTGTCGGTGTTGCCTTTTTGATTATTAGCTGCTCTTTCGAACACATACCAAACAACTTTGCTAGACTTCATTTGAATAATACTTGTACTCTTCAGGCAAGTTAATTAAAGCATGGTTGAAACTCTATTAATAAGGTCTTCAGAATTTCTACTTAGAGGGAAGCATTCCTATGAGGACCTTCTACTGTGTTACTCAACTGACATTTCAGATGCACCTACTGCTCTTGAAAACTGTCCTTGAGGAAACAGTATACCACAAACAAATGCAAAATCCTAGCTTCCCCATTATCATAAAAAACAAATTACTTTGTGTTTAATTACTTTCTTAGATACAGTTGCGCATTGGTAAACAGTCATAAATAAAAAGGAAGAATGATTATGCTTGAAATTTGGTCACTGAAGTTACTGATAATTTGGTTTATTCCATTTTCTCTATATCCCAGCATCATTTGTCAAATATCTCACTCATTGGGTTATTATCAAAGCATAGAAAACCCTAAGAATATTAGAAGAATTGTTAAGTTATTACTATTGCTATTACTCCTTCTCTTCTACTCTCTTCTGCTCTTTCCCCTCCCCAGATAGGCATATTGTCTGCAAATGGGTCAAGCATCTTGCCCAACTTTAGGCTACCATTAAGACACTTTCAAAGCCAACTGAAATAGCAAAGCCTACAGAAAAGTGAACTATTAACAATGAACATGTAACAATTGCAACTATGATAAATGCAATAAAAATACACAGAAATATTGAGTAAGACATCCAAGGTTTGAAAAAAAATTTACTTTGATGACTTAGCAAAGGGAAGAAAGTTAACCAAGTCTTTGTTTTCATGTTCTTCCAACTCTCTGATAGCCCTTATCTATTCTCTTGTGGTACAAATGCCTATCAAATTAATATTTACAGCTACAAACTTAGCATCTTCATTTGGATATTCAAGGAACTTCTACTTCAATATTTTTAACAGCTTTACTGAAATATAATTCACATATTATACAATTCATCCACTTGAAGAGTGTAGCTCATTGTTTTTAGTAAGTTAACTGGGTTGTGCAACCATTATCATAATCTAATTTTACATTTCTCTTTCTCCTCCAAAAACTCTATACCCATAAGCAATCACCTCCCACCCTACCCCTTAGCTCTAAGCAACCATTAATCCATTTTGTCTCTATATAGATTTGCTTATTCTGGACATCTTATGTAAGTGGATCGTATAATATATGGTCTTTTATGACTGGTTTCTTTCACTTTAGGATAATGTTTTTAAAGGCCCATCCATGTTATAGCATTTTGTTTCTTTAGATGGCTGAATACTATTCCTTTTTATGGCTGTATCATGCTGTTTTCCTGTTTAACAATTGATATAGACATTTGAGTTATTTCCATCTTTTGGATATTATGAATAATGCTTCTATTAACATTCACATACAAATTGTAATGTGAATATATGTTTTCATTTATTTTGGGTATATCTCTATAGTTGATAGATAGATAGATAGATAGATAGATAGATAATTTTTAGGAATTGTCAGACTGTTTTCTATAGTGGCCATACCATTTTATATTCCCACCAACTATGTTTAAGAATTCCAATTTATTCACATCCTAGGAACACTTGTTATTATGTGCTTTTGGTTATGAACATCCTAGTGGATATGAGATAGTATCTCAATATGGTTTTGATTTGTATTTGTCTAATGACTGATAATGTTGGACAACCTTTCATGTGTTTATTGAACATTTTTATATCTTCTGGGAGGTATATCAATTCAAATTATTTGTCTTAAAATATATTTCATTAATAAAATTTTGAGGAATAGTAAGGCTCTCAGATCAGGAGATAATTGTCAAAAAAAAAAAAAGAAAGAAAAAAGAAAAAGAAAAGAAAGAAAGAAAGAAAGAAAAAGAAAGAAAAAGAAAAAACAGTTTATTACTTACAGTCTCCAAGAAAAGGCTGGGAGGGGCCACATGGGGAAACACCAAGGTTAGTCATGAAATAGAGAAAAGCATTTATTGCAGTTTCCACCAGAAGGAACAGATGAGGTAGGGCAAGCAAGTTTAGGATTGGCTAGTTTGAATAATTTCAGCAGGTTCTGGGGCATAGGGGCTATCTCTAGTTGTCTAGGGCTAGGGTGATTAGGGTAGGGGGATAATGGTTCAGAGTCTGAGAATATGATAAAGGAAGTAGTTGAAGGTGTGGACTCTAGATTGACTGGTATGTATTTGAAAGTGCATTCCTGAGAGAAAAAGCCCTCTGGGGACAGGGTTGGGGAGTGAGGGTGGGGGTGGGGCGGGAGGGTGGTGATGAAGAGAGGCAAGTGACTCAGGCACACATTATCAAGTTGTTTAGAATAAGGCATGCCCAGCATATGTATTTAGGAAAGATATTAAAGTATCAACTTTAGAGGAGCTAGACACATGTTTAATGAATTTGTAATTGGGTTATTTGCCTTTTTATTGTGGAATTATGTGTTCTTTATATACTCTATATAAGTCTCTTATCAGACATATAATTTGCAAATATTTTCTCCTATTTTGTGGATTCTTTTCTTTTTTTTTTTTTTTGATGGTATAGTTGGCAACAGAAGGGTTTAATTTTGAAGTAGTCCAACATTTTTCTTTTCTTTTCTTTTCTTTTCTTTTCTTTTCTTTTCTTTCTTTTTTTTTTTTTTTTTTTTTTTTTTTGTCACTTGTGATTTTGGTGTCATACCTGAGGGATCATTGCTTAACCCAAGGTCACAAATATTATTCCTCTACTTTCTTACATTCTTATATGTAAGTTTTAGATTTTTTAAAATCTAAGTTTATTTATTTATTTTGAGGGAGGAGGGGCATAGAGGGAGAGAGAGAATCCCTGGCAGGCTCCATGCCACCTGCAGATGCTCAACTGACTGAGCCACCCAGACGCCCCAAGTTTTAGCACTTATGCTTACACCTGTGATCCATTTTGGTTTCACGAGGGTATATGGTATAAGGTAGAAATTGAAACTCATTCTTTGGCATGTGGATATCCAGTTTTCCCTGCACCATTTGTTGAAAAGACTTTACTCATTAAATACCTCATTTAGTACCCTTGTTAAAAAGCAACTGGCTATATATGCAAAGGTTTATTTTGGGGATCTCTATTCTATCCCATTGGTTAATATGTCCTCATGCCAGTACCATACTGTTTTGATTACTATAGATTTGTAGTAAGTTCTGAATTTGGGAAGTGTGAGTCCTTTAACTTTGTGCTTCTTTTTATTTTTAAAATTGTCTTAACGTTTATTTATTTATTTTTTTTGAAAGAGAGAGAGTGAGTAAGCAGGGAAGGGGCAGAGGGAGAGGGAGAGAGAATCCCAAGTAGTCTCCATGTTGTCAGCGCAGAGACTGACACAGGGCTTGATCTCACCAACCATGAGATCATAACCTGAGCCAAAACCAAGAGCTGACGCTTACCTAACTGAGCCACCCAGGTGCTCCTAACTTTAAAGTGCTTCTTTAAGGTGCTTCCTTTTAAAGATTGCTTTGGCAATTACGGAATTGCCGTAAGAATTTTAGAATCGTACCATCTATTTCTGCAAAAAAAAGTTAGCTGGGATTCTGATAGGCATTGAGTCTGTAGATAGATTTGAGGATATTTTTCCATTTGTTTAGATTTTCTTTACTTTCTTTACATAATGTTTTGTAGTTTATTTTTTTAATGTTTATTTATTTATTTATTTTGTGAGACAGTGAACACATGAGCAGGGGAGGGCCAGAGGGAGAGGGAGAGAGAGAGACAGAGAGAGAGAGAGAGAGAAAGGGAGGGAGAGAGAGAGAGAATCGTAAGCAGATTCCTCACTGTCAGTGCAGAGCCCAACACAGGGTTTGATTTCACGAAGGGTGAGATCATGACCTGAGCCAAAATCAAGAGTCAGACACTTAAATGACTGAGCCACCCGGGTGCCCCAATGTTTTGTAATTTAAAATGCACAGGCCCTACATTTCTTTTTTTTTAATTTATACTTAAGAAACAGTCTTTTAACCATAGAGAACTATGATTGTTACCATAGAGGAGGTAGGTGGAGGGAGGGGTGAAATAGGTGATGGGGAGTAAGGAGTGCACTTGTCCTGATGAGCACTGGTGATGTATGGAATTGTGAAATCACTATATTGTACACATGAAACTAATATAACACTGCATGTTCACCACACAAGAATTAAAATAAAAACTTGACTGGTTTAATTGTGAAAGCGTCTTGAGTATTGTCAAATGCTTTTCCTGCATCCATTGAGATGATTAGGTGGTATTGTACATTATTATATTGCTATAGTATGTTACCTTGATTTTTGTATGTTGTACCAGTCTTGTACTCCAGAATAAATCTCATAGTATATAATTATTTTTACATGTTGCTGGATTCTAAATAAAGTTGGTTCCCTTAGGTGGAGATTTAGAATACTGGTCTTACAACCTGCCTTTCCCACTGGGCATAATCTTTCTAGCACTGCATCAGAGCTACAAGGAGGAATGCTTTTTCTGGAGTGATACTTCTGCTCTCTGAATGAGACCTACAGTGGTAGCTTGCCCTTGGCTTTCTTGGCTTGTCCCTCCTGGCATTGAACTGGAACAAGCTGAGGTAGAAACAAATGTGGCCTAGTATTTTCAGCCTGCCACACCCAGAGAAGTACTTTCATCTAGAGTGGGGACCGAATGGGGAAAGGGAGATCCAATCCTCTACAAAACTTTCCTAGAAAAGACTTTCTGCAACACAAGGCTGGGGGTGCGAGTAGGGGATGAAAATTGCTGTTGGCCTGACCCTCCTAGGGTAAAACTGTAGCTCCATACTTGGGGATGGCAGGACCAGGAGTCCCATCTTCTTGGTTGCACCTGCCTGGACTAGAATGCCTAGAGTAGCACTTCCCTAGTATAGAACTGGGGAGACTTCTAAAGGGAGTGTCAAAAGCCACAGACTCAAAAGTCACAGACTCTTGATTTTCTCACTATGAGCTAGTAGATTGTGTGGGGTTTTTTTAAGTTTATTTATTAATTTTGAGGTGGGGGAGAGGCAAAGAGAGATATATATAGAGAGAGGGCCTGGAACTCACAAAGAGTGAGATCATGACCTGAGCAGAAATCAAGAGTCGGACACAACTGACTGAGCCACCAGGCACTCCATTAGTAGATTGTTTTAGATGATTGTTTCTCTATTTATTGTATGCCTTTATGACAATTTCCAGAGGCTCTTAATGATTTTTTTTTTGAAAAAAAATTTCTCCATTTAAATTGTTGTCTTTCTGGCAAGAGGCTCTGAAGTGGTTTTTTGCTGCATTCTGGAAGTCCTGCCTCTTCCTCCTCCTTCAATATTTCTTATCTCATTAAATGGCTTCATTATCCATGCCCTCAGTGGATTTAAAGGGAGACTCAAATCTCCACCACCACCCTTACTGAGTGCAAATGATTATCAGCTCCTTCCTTAAATGTTGCAATAACTTCTTTATTAGTAATAGTAGAAGAAATTCTCAAATGCATTGCATCAAAGGATGTAATTCTGCTACCTTTTTCTCTTATTCTTTCTTTCTGTTGAATCTACTTCTGGGCTCAATAAAGGAAATTTTCACCTCTGTTGTATTTTCTTTTATAACATTTTAATTTGATTTTTTAATTGTTTCTATCTCTAAGCTGAAATGGCATCTCATTTAATTTGTTTTCCACCTTTTCCATGAAAGCATTTAAAATATTAACTAGAGTTATTTTAAAGTCCCTGTCTTGATATCTATTGTGTCTGAATCTGGCTCAAATCAAAGAGATTTCTTTGTCTTTTGCCATTGTGTTGTTTCTCCTTGATTTTTTGTACACCTCACAGTTTTTTTGTTGAAATCTAAACATCATATTTGGTTATTATGTGTCCCACTAACTTCACATTCCTCTATCAATACTTTGTGTTTAGGACAGAAGCTGGTTTACCAGAGAAATTTTCTCACTATCCGTTCCAATCTTAGTTGTAAGTCTCTCTTCTGTTCTATCACTCAGAGACAATCTCTCTTAATGTTCTTGTCTCTCTTACAACAGTACACTATTGTTACTTGTTACTCTATGCCTGTTAGCCTGGGAATATGGGGGAGTATGAAGTTGTTCTCTATTTTCCTGATTAAGTTTCAGTTTTAGGAAGCACTCTGACCCTGGACTTGGGTTATGTGGCCTTCTTGGTGTTCCAGCTCTTTCTTCTCAGCTTTACTTCTTTGTACAGCATGTATCCCTGCCACCCCTCTCTCTGCAAAAGTAAAGGGCCTTTTCCTATGGCCCTCCCCCAGCTGCAATGTATTGTTTTTTTTTAAGATTATGAATAGTCAGATTTATTTTTAGAGCATTCTATCCACAATTCAGGGATAGTTCATTTTAACTAGAAGCCCATTATAATCACATATCTGGTCTCTCACATTCCCAAGAATAAAAACACAACTCACTGTTGGAATGAATTTTTAACAGTGCCCTATAGGGGTTATTGTTTGTTGCCCTTGTCACAGCAGTTTTAAGACCTTTGTTCAATAAAGAATATGGGAAATAAAATTGGGGTGGTGATGTTCATGTCTTTCTCTCAGTGCCTGTTGTTTGTCTCTCCCCACAATACTGCAGTTGATGCTTCCTCTGGACTCTTCTCATGTCCCTAGAAGTTCTATCCTTTCATTAGCCCACACTCAGCTTTTACCGATTTCTTAAAAATTTTAGCTCAATCATTCCTAACACTGTTCTGTGGCATCTGCCTCAAGTAACAGTGTTAACATCACATCTCTCTTCACAGGCACCTGTCTTCCTTGAATTTCAGGTTAGTTGCTTGTCCAATGACATTTGCCCTATAAGTAGCTCAAGAAAACATGTGAATATGCATATTGTCCAATGTTTTATTTTTTTTTGTAAGGGTGGTAAGCAGAAGCAGGAAATCTACAATGCAGTGAATAATTTTAATGTTTCAATAAAATAAGGCATTGTTAGAAAAATGGATGAAAGAAAACCAGGGAGGGGTCTTTAGTAGTTCAGAGGTGAGCTGATGATTGCTGAAAACTAAGGTGGGGATGAGGGAGGTGGAGACAAATGGAGATAAATCAAGAGATAGGTAAGAAGTAAAATTAACATGTTTGATTATAGATTGAATATAGTAGAGAAAGAAGATAGAGATAATTGTCCAAATGACTCATAATTTTCTGGTTTATAGGACAAGATAATGGAAAGACAGTGAATATTAGAAGAGGATGATTTTCAAGGGAGGATGATGAGTCTGATTTTGTATATATGGCATTTGAGGTATCTTTGACGCAATCAAGTGAAGACCTTGAGTAGACTGTGGTAGTTAGCAATGCAGAGTTTAGAGATGTCTGATCTACAGAAATAAAATTGTAAAGCATTTTCTTGTAGGTCATAATAAAAGCCATGGTCCCTCAAAGCTATAGAATCAATAGAAAATGAGAAGATGAGAGGGCTTGGGACAGGGATTTAAGGAACTTCTTTAAGGCAAATCCCCCTTGTTCTCAATGCTCCAGTCATATTAGCCCTCTATTAGTTCATATACTGCAGTATACTCTTCGCCACCCCCCAGGTCTTTGCACATGTTTTCTCTGCTGGGGTTGTTGTTCCTTATCTATCAACCCCCCTCTCCCATCCCCAAACATTTTCACTAAATTCTATAAGGCTCTAGTAAGTAGCTTAAAGTTTTCTTCTACCAGGATGACTTTCTTCACTTTCTCCGATCAGTTTGTCCCACTCCAGAGAACTTTAGGTCCCTACTACTTGCTCCCATCCTGTATTTCTGCCTGACATTTTTCACCTTAATTTCTTGGCCACATATATCTCTTCCCAGATTATATGCTTCATGATTGCATGGATTTATATCTATCCCTCTCACCAATAAATGTGTTGTGCTGGACCAGTGCCTGGCCCATAATGGGCATTCAGTAAATATTTGAATAATTATATGACCACGTTTTGTCCTGTTTATTGACCACCTGAAGTTGCATGGTAGGATTCATCTGAAATTCACATAATGCTGAATAATTCCTGAACTACTGTAATGGAGGTTGAGATGACATCTTTTAACCACTTCTTTAGTTCACTGAAATGTGGAAGAGAGAAACACTGAAATTTGAGGTATGCACAGGATGATCATGGATGGTATACATTATTTTTATGATCTTCTGCTTGGGGAAAAACCAGAATTTTGATAGAAAGTGAGTTATATACAAAATGAGAAATGAAGTCCTTCCCCTAACTCATCTCTCTCTCCTTTTCTTTCTTCTCTCCCTCTGTGTTTGTCTGTCTCTCCTTTCTCCTTAACACTTCTCGACTCTTTTCTATTAAAAGTCTCTATATCTCAGTGAAGAAGAAAGAAATCTACAGAGACTTGAATATATTACTTATATTTTTCTTTCTCATTAGCTTAACATAATTATGTTAATCATAATCAGTGCTTCTGTTTGGAGCCAGGAATTATTAATGGCTCATTCCTGTCAATACTTGCTTTTACTCCGGAGTTACATCCCATTCTCTTTTCTAATAAGGTAACAGAGAAGAGTGTACAATTCTAAAGTAATAAGGTATAACAAGGTGTGTAATTATTATACAATAACTTTCTCTCAGTGAGTTAAAAAAGATATGGAACAAAGGGCAAGATCCTTGGAAATCCTTGCTGTGCAGTTATTATAACCTAGCTGTGCAGCAGTTATATCACTTTTGCGAAGAATTTTAGAAATTCTAACATAAATCATTTAAAAAAAAGAAAGAAAATCATTGGGAAAAATTATAAAGAAAATGCCAGTTTATGAAATAAGTTTTACTATTTTGAACTTCATTCTAGTTAATACTGCAGTAGATGATAATTTCCTTGCTTGTTGGAGATTAGTTTTTAAAATGTCTTCCAAAATTAGGCGAAATGTTATAATGGAACTTACTTTTCTTGAGCAGAGAGTTGAAATGACGGTTTATGCAAAGTCCTTACTAAACAAAATAGAAATACAAAGTTAAAAATTTCAAGTCTTTGGAGACACCAGCATTCAAACTTTTCAGAGTGGAAGCTGAACAGTTCATAAGGCTGTCAGTAAGAAACATAAAGAACCCCAAATTAAACTAAATATGACTCTAGAGTTTCAGATTTATATTTGACTGTGTGTGGGTGGTTCAGTGGTGGAGACACTGGAGTATCTATAGGCTGATATTGTCATTTTGCTACCCTAAAGAATGTTATTCCACCTATGGATCTTTCATCATTTCCTTCAGACTCAAACATTTTAGAGGTATTAGGAAACCCTTTACTGAATGAATGATGAAACTTTCTGTAATTGCTAAAGCTCTAAGGACTGGACTTTGTCTCATGCATCTTTCAATTTTTTTTTTTTTTTTTTTTAGTCCTAAGGCAGCACCGTATAAATTGTGAGAGCTCAAGAAATACTTGTTGAATTAACTAAACATACTGAGATAAAATTATTTGGAGAAATTAGTTTTTAATTTATTATTGCATGACAAAAGAGCAAGTTTGGAAAGGCACTTAGATAAAATTAAAATAAGGCAGACAAAATGAGATGAGATTTTGAAAGTTACTGAGAATTTAAGGCTATTGGCATCTTCTATAAAATATATAGACCATTATTAACTGTTGAATAGCTATTTTCATCACAAATTAACTGTAAAAATAATGACTGACCTACAAAGGGCAGATTCTTGAATGCAATAAAATTAAGATGTATAGGGAAAGAATTATGGGAAATTACATGGAGGTAACATAATTTTTTGAGAAACATGTCATCCTTGATATTCTATAAGGCCAGGAATATCTTGGAGATGGCATCTATGGTAAAATGACTAAACCTGATGATTATCAGGTCTTATTTGATTTGAAGCCACATTATGTTGTTTACCATGATAATGGAGAAAGCAAGAAGTCCACTGACAATATTATCAACATATATGACAAGAAAGGAGAGTACAACCAAAGTCTCAAATAAGTATCTAATCCAATGAGCACACGTCACTTCATCTTCTATGATGGAAGAAATTCAACATCATTAACCTGTCATCTGGCAGCTAACTAGTCTTTGCAATACAGTCCCATAATGAATTCATATTGGTTCCTGCTATTGGAGAAAATAGGCAATCAGTATTGGCAGTGGCCAGGTTAGTCTTGGTTAATGCTATGAGCTGAATGTTTGTGGCCCTCAAATTTATATACTGAGGCTTTAATCCACAATGTAGTGTGTTTGGAAGTGGGACCTTTAAAAGATAATTTGATTTAATTGAGGTCATGGGTTTGGAACTCCTGGAATGGGACTGGGCTCATATAAGGGGAATGAAGAGATCAGAAAACTCAGCAATGTGAAGATACAGTGAGAAGACGGTTGTCTACAAACCAGGAATACTGGAACCCTGACCTCAGACTTCCAGCTTCCAGAACTGTGAGAAATAAATGTTGTTTAAGTCTGATATTTTTCTACAGCAGCCTGAGAAAACTAAAACAGTTAAAGGGGTGCAGGTTGTTTGTTCAATAATATCTCTATCTCTCTCACCATGGTTCCCTTGTTCATTAACCCATTGATTAAACACTGAGCTAACTGGAAAAGTACTTCCACAAAAGTAGTACATTTACAGAGTAGATTATCTGTCTGCCTGATTGTTAAGGTTCTCTTCCACAATACAGGTCTTTTGTTGAGCAATTATATGAGATAGGATGTCTGTCATGCTCTGGTTCTATTTTTAGAATATCTTCCACATATGGACTAAAAACTCAGCCAGACTATTAGTCATTAACCAGGAATCACTGTAGAACCTGACCTTGGATTATCCTTCCTTCCTTTCAAAGTGAAGAAATCTTCCCCACTGGGAAGACTTCAGGGTCATGCTGAATGGGGCTGTATACCACAGCAGTCCACTTCAACTTGTGTTAACATATTAAGAAAAGCTAATAAACTAGGCTTGAATTTTCTTTACACCCAGCCAACTGATCATATGAAACTCTCCAGAAAGCCATACTAATTAAAAAAGAAGAAGCAAGGTAGCACTAGAAAAGCTGAGGGTGTAATTGGCTCATGTAACTAACTTTTACCTCCTGCATCAGCTTATTACTTTTCCATAGATACTATTTTCATTTGATTGCTGTTGTACATATTCAACTTCATAGACAGAATGAGGGGTAATACCCAGCTCATGATGGTAGCTTGTCAGTAACTTTGAAGGATCCAAGTTTTACCCTGCTTGTGGTTGAGGAGTTAGTCTCTGAGCTTCATACAGATGTTGGCAGAAGACACAAGAACTTTTGGGCCAGGACTTTACTACTTATGGCACAGTAAGTAGTTTGTTTGTATCAGTTTGAAGTTTGCATCAATCCCAAGAGAACAATATGGGGCAGTCCCAAATGTGGGCTGCGCGTATAGTAGATTTTTGTGTTTTAAGGAGGTAAGCAAATGAATCTCTGCCTTCTAAAAAAAAAAGCACAATCCTGAGGTACACATGGTACTCCTAGAAGAAAAATATTTATAAATGATGGGGATTGAGTGAGACGTATCAGTTGGTGACACTGGTGGGCAGTATCTCCTATGGGGCCTCTTGTCTAGCTATCAGGGTCTTATGATTAATAGTTCAGTTTGAATAACTGGGCCCAGTACTTGTTGGAGGAACTGCTTGAGGGAAGCCAGTCCAATATGTCCTGTTTGTCTATGACAGCAGCTAGGTGGCATTACTCTGAACCTTTAAATGACTGAGAATGAGGGTAGGGAGCAGATGGAGGTGTTGATAAGTGTTTTGTATGGGAGGCACAAGAGTTCAGGTCATCCCCTGCTGCTTCTGATAGACTTCAAAGTAAGGTTAAAGGGATCGTTGATAAATTCATGGTCAAAGCTACACAGAAAGGGATGACAGAGCCAGCAGTCAGTTCATTTTTTAAGGCACTTGCAACAGTTCTGGAGAGTTGCACCAGGGTGTTAATCTTCTGGAGGAAGACACCAAGACAGTCAATGTCCCTCTCTCTCCCATACTCCACAGGGTATAAAGTGTCCCTTACCCAGGTCCAGGTTGTTGTTCTCCCTCTCTTGCTGATCAGTGTGTCCCATTTCAGAGTGGTAACTTCATTTGTTCCCAGACATGCTTTATTTGTACCCAGTCTTTTCATCTAGAAGGGTCAAGTGCAAGACATCAAGGGCACTTTTATAAAACAACTAGAATTAAGCTTGATTCCTATAGTCTGCCTTCTGGGCAGGCTTCCACTCTGGCGATGTGCCACCTAGTTTAGCCTGGGATTACTATTAGAGAAAAGAAAGGCACATCATCGCCAATAATGTTCAAGATGGAATCCTGAAGTTTTACAATAAATCTATTTGACCCCCAGCCACTTTTATCCTGAAAAACACCCAGAAGCAGGTGAAAGAGAATTATCCCTTTCTGGGAATCCTAGAGGCTACATTCAATGACTAAATTGTATAGTAAAAGTGTTTGAACTAGGTGGAGAGGAGCTAAGGGAGGTAGTTTTTGTCATAAATGGTACATCATTGTCAAATGGCAAATGGTCTAAAAAGCCAAAGACATGACACAGATTAGTTTCAAGGGCTAATATGGTCTGTCTTGAGTTAGCTGATCAGTAGCCTCAAAAAGTGTCAATGTTGATGAACCAAGCCCAGGCATTTAGGAGAAACTTTAAGAATCATGGTCCCCAGGCCACCCTTTATCCGGGAGGCCCAGCTTCCCTGTGGTAGCCACCTAAGGTGGGCTGGAGCCACTGCCCAACCCTATCCACTTCTACCCTAGGCCTCAGTTTCCCCTTTCCTCACACAGGGCACTAATAACAAGGAGCTAGCCTTGCCCACTCCCACCCTTCTGCTCCTTCCCACCCCCTAAGGTTCTGGTTCCATCTTTCCTCTGTTCACAAACTACCTCTGGATAGTTGTGTTGTTTTTGTTCAATGTTTCCATTCTTAGACATCCGTCATTGCTGCTGTGACCAGCGCCAAATGTTCATCCTCATTGCCTCCTCCTGTTCTGCCCACATCCCCCTCCTCCAAGATGCTCTTAGGGGAAGGGGCCTGGGGCAGAGCAGGCTGGGTTACCGACCACCCCAGTCCCAGGGAAGGTAGGGGCCCTGCCCCTAGGATGCTGCAGCAGAGTGAGGAGTGGGGAGGGGGGGCTGTATTGACCGACAAGCGTGTAGGGGCCACCTTTTCCCCCTGTTCTGCTGAGGAGGAGGTAGCCATTATTTGTCCCAGCCTGCCCCCCCCCCATCTGGTTTCCTATTTGCAGTTACTTGAATAAAAAAAATATCCTTTTCTGGGGAAAAAAAAAGAATCACGGTCCCCATTGAGCCAATGACTTAGTTTCATGTGGAGAAGGTGGGGATAAAATTTCCCCCAAGAGGATAATTGCATTTTTCATGTAAAACTGAGATACCACTGGGGCCAGGAAGGATCTGTTCTTTCATATGACATTCTCTTTTGACAAACAAAGCTTTCTGAGCCTTTCCCACTTTGTTAGTCATTGAGTCTGAATTAACCCACACAAAAATGGGATGTCAAGTCACAGAGTCATAAGACCTCCGTGGGCAAGATATTAAATTTTGACAACTCAGCAGAAAGCTAATAGCTGCTTTTCCAAAGGCGTACATTTAGTAGACATGTCAGGGAGGCCACAGTTTAAAACCCCAAGGACTGTCTCCACATGGAGGCTACCTCTCTTTACAAGTGGCAGTGAGATTTGTCCTACTACTACTTCTCTCCTGAGCTCTTCCCAAATTGGGATAACTTCCTTTGGCTCTTATATGACAACGAAGTGCCAGCATATAACACATCAATCTACACAAGCAAAAAACAATACTTTGAATTGGCCAAAGGACCCCACTTGACAGATCTTGTTAGCTTATCTCCTCCATTGTGACTGCTGCACAAAATCCATTAGTGGGATCCTGGCACCCTTTCTTTCCTGCGTCTATATGGGTGGGAGACTGAGCTCTCATTTGTCACAGAGTCTTAGCCGTAGAAGATGGAGTCCTTCTTCTCTCTGATGTTCCCCATCATACTCAGGAAATAGCTGAGGCTGGAGTCTAGTGAAAGTGACTGAATGAGGGAACAGGGCTGGAGATAGATGGAAAGAGAGAGAGAAAGAAAGAGGGGGAGAGAGAGAGAGAGAGAGAGTCCATGCCAGTAAGCAGGGCACATTTATTCTCAGTGCCGGTAAGCAAGGTACTTCTGGTTTTGAGTGACTATATCATGGCTCAACCAAATGAATTTCTTTTTCTTTTTTATTTGAGAGAGAGAGAGAGAGAGAGAGAGAGAGAGAACAAGTTGGGGAGAGGAGCAGAGGGAGAGAGAGAAAACAATCTTAAGCAGGTTCCACACTCAGTGTGGATCCTGAATAGGGGCTGGATCCTGTGACTCTGGGATCATGACCTGAGCTAAAATCAAGAGTCAGAGGCTCAACCTACTGAGCCACACAGGTGCCCCTCAACCAAGTGAATTTCTAACACTTTTGTTCCACCCATAGCTCTAAATTAGAGACTTCTTCACTCTTCCTCCTCCTGCCTGGAGGAGTGTGAACAAAAACAAGTGCATGATTGAGACAACTTGTTTCTTTCCTACATACTGGCGCTCAGGCTCCGGGAAAGGTAAGACAGTAGTGGACCCTTACTCTCTCATCTCGCCCACCACTTGGGTGAGAGCATTTGCTTCTAGACCCTGGGGAGGCTTTTCAGATCCCCTAACTCAGTCCACAAACAACATTTTCCTCTTCCAGAAAGCCATGTCTCTGTCAGCATTCTATTTTTGTCACCAAAACTGTCACAAACCTTGAAGGGTCTGAGATTTTACTCCTCTGACAAGTTAACAAGTTAGCCTGCTACAGTTCCACAGATGCTGGCAGAAAACACACAATTCCTGAGGTACAGACAAAGGACTTCATTACTCATGACACAGTAGACAGACAAAGCTTCATGTCTACATTGGCTCCTTTGTCCCCAAAGTCCCAGAGGGCCCAGGTGGATGCTGCACACACAGTGGATTTGTGTCACAGCCGAGAAGTCCTGCATTTAGGAAACCTCAGTCCTTTACAGGGGCTATTAGCAAATCGGCCCAACCTTTGCACAGAAAAGACACATAATCTCTAATTTCCCAGGCTGTTTTCTATGCAAATGTCCCTAAAAAGATAGTTCGGGACATAGACTTGAAAACTGGATGTGCGGAAACATGATACTCCCATGGAAAACTGTCTTCCAACATATTTTTACCTGATGTTACATGTTTAAGAAGTCAGTCTCCACCACAGTCCAGTAGTTAATCAGTCCATTAGCTATTTCCCAGAAGGCCAAAAAACATTTGACAAAGATGAAATGGCTTTGTTCCAAAACCCTAAAGAATTCTGCTGTGATTCCTTCTGTATGTGCTTTTTGAGAGCCCCATCTAATCTGCCTTAGATGCTGACATAGGCAGAGTAATCCCCAAAAAGATGCTCACATACTAATCCCTAGAACCTGTGAATATTAATCTTTATGGCAAATGGGAATTAAGGTTGCAGATGGAATCAAGATTGCTTATCAGCTGACCTCTGTACCCACGTTTCCTGCTTCTTTAGTGTCTGATCTTTGCAGGGCATTGTGGCATAAAAGAAAAAACAGAGGCTTTGGATCAGACAAAATAGGGTTTAGAATTCTGATCTTATAGCTTGGACAGGTTATTAAGCCAAAATCTCAACTTACTTGTGAGTATAATAAGGATGAGAAGAACTACATTATGGAAATGTGATATTTAAATGAGATAATATCACCAGAGAAGATACTCAAGAGATGTTAATTTCCAATGCCTTACTGTTTTTTTCCCCCAATGTCTTATGTTTAGCTAGTACTAGGTAATCAAGGTACCTTAACTCAGATAACATACTACATGTATTAGTTCGGTAGGTCCAATGTAACAGGGTACCACAAACTAAGTGGCTATATCAAGAGAAATGTATTGTCTCACAGTTTGAGAGGCTAAAAGTCCAAAATCACAGCATCAGCAGAGTTGGTTCCTTCTGAAGACTGTGTGGAGGATCTGTTCCATGCCTCTTGCCCATCTTCTAGTGATTTTCTGGCAATCTGTGTCATTCCTTGGCTTATAAAAGCATCATCCCAACCTCTGCCTTCATCTACAACTGTTATTCTCATGTGTATGTCTGTATACAATGTTCCCTTTTTGATAACAGCATCAGTCACATTGGAGTAGGGCCTACCCTACTCCACTATGACTTCATCTTAATAATTACATCTATAATAATCCTAATTCCAAAAAAGGTCACATTTGGAGATACTGGGAGGTTAGAACTCCAAATGTATGAATTGTGAGAGGACACTTTTCAATCCACAATGGTATTCTAAGCCATCTCCACTACCAACAGCTTTTTGTAAAACTAGGAATCTAATGTTAATAATTGTCAATCCTGATATCATTTTCTTCTACTAAAGAGTGCAGGTTTGTCAGATTGTCAGGTAATAATGTCTACTATAATAATCTACACAAAACATTTAATGAAAGCAATTACTGAAACATTTCTTTGGTTAAACATCATATAATTGTCTTCCCACAACATGGCACTATAACCAGAGAAGGTCAAATTATTGTCAATGAAAGAACCTCTGTAATTCAGGAAGCTTTACTATTTATTATTATCAGACTAAGTCAAACTACATTGTTTGATTTTCATATTATCATACCATATTTTTCATGGGCTCTGATTAACAGTGATAAATAGTACACACATTATGTATTGATTACCACTTTTAAAGCCACTTTGTACGCAGCCTCCCTTTAAGATTAGTATTGGAGTGGCACCTGGATGGCTCAGTGAGTGAAGCGTTGGACTTAGGCTCAGGTCATGATCTTGCAGTTCACGGGTTTGATCACCACGTGGGGCTATGTGCTGACAGCTGGGAGCCTGGAGCCTGCTTTGGATTCTGTGTCTCCCTCTCTCTCTGCCCCTCCCCCACTCATATTTTCTCTCTCTCTCTCTCTCAAAAACAAATAAACTTTAAAAAATTAAAAAAAAAAACACGTTAGTATTGGAGAGAGCACAGCCTTGGGTTTGAAGAGAACTCTGGCAAGAATGGTGTTCTAGGGATCCCTACAGCCAGTGTAGGATCCATATGATTCTGTCTCTCACTTCTTTTTTGCCTTAGTCATTTGTTTAAAAAATGCATTAGGAAACTACTATGTGTAAAACACAATGCTGTACTAAGTGCTAGAAAGCCTTACTACTAAGGACCTCACAGTTAAGTAAGGGGAAACACAGTCATAAATCAATAATCAAAATATAATGTGGTACTTCCATCTCTGATCAAAATAAAGTAACAGGAATTTAGCCTCCTGCTGAAATAACTCTAAAAGGCACAAATCTGTAAATCAATGATTATTAAGACATTAGACATCAAGTAACAAAAGACAGTGATCTCTGAGACATGAGCAATAAACTAGGTAAGCCGTAAGATTGCCCAGCTTGGGGCACCTTGGTTGCTCAGTCAGTTAAGCTTCCAGCTTTTGATCTCAGCTCAGGTCTTGATCTCAGGGTCCTGTGCTAAAGACTAGCATTGTGTTTTCTACTGGGTTCCTCACTGGGTGTGGAACCTACTTCCAGAAAAAAAACAAAAACAAACAAAAAACAACAAAAAGAAAGATTGCCCAGCTTACTGCCTGGAGAGAGTTTCCAGGCCATGGTGCAGAGAAGAGGAACCCAGCTGGAGCTCAGTGGATCCTTTGAAGTGAGGAGGGGGAGCTGAGAGTTCTCATGGTAGACTACAGGAAAGAAGAATCCTATACAGAGAGGGTGCTGGAGACCCAAAACAGTCCCCCCTCCAATCTTTAGCTGAGGACTGATCATCACTGTTAAATGAGGGAACTATCGAAGGTCAAGGAAAGAACAACCTGAAAAGATGAGAAGGAATAACACTTGAAGCTCACATAGGTCTGAGAATAATATGTTTTCCCAGCAGCCAGAGTGGAAAACCTCATAATTCACACAGCATCAGGCTAACTACTCGTAGTGGACCAAAATTAGCCCTAGACTAAAGATTGCTCTGGTCTAGCTTAACAAAGCTTAAAACTAAGTCCCAAAAGGGTCAAAATCTTTCCAAGTAATTTAATTGTATCTCAGAACAAAGCTCAAGAATATTTATAGCAATACGAAAATATCCATATCTAACAAGATTAAATTCACAATGTCTGGCATCCAGTCAAATATTATCAGGCATGCAAAGAAGCCAGAAAGTATGACCTATAGGAGAAAAATAATATGAATTGGGTTGAGATATCAGGGATATTCATAAGAAATTATGGGAGTACAGAGGAAAGGACAACGGACTCTGCTTGGTTAATACGGGTGAGGTAGGCTTCCCGGTGGAGGAGAGAGCAAATGTGAAAATTAAAGAATGAGCAGGTGTTATCCCGCTGAAGACAAAAAGCATTTGTGACAGAGGCCACTGATGTGCCACAGCCTAGAGGCATGTAATACAGATTTTCTATGACCAAACAACATATAAGTGGGTCAGTGTGGCTAAAGGCAGGGAGAGGCAAGAGAAGATTCAGGAGAGCTGTGTGCAAATCTGGACTTAGGGTGCATCCTGTTTGGCAAACTTTTTCTGTCAAGGTCCAGACAGTAAATATTTTAGGCTTTACAGATCACACAGAGTCTTACTGCACACTCTTTTTTTGTGACCCCTGGGCCATAAATTGTAGATCCCTGCAGTAGATGACGGGGCAGGATTGAATGTTTTTCAAAAGAGAAAGAGTTATTAGGTTTGTATTTCAGAGAGATCATTTTGCCAGAAGTGTGGGAAATGCATGTGAGGGGGTAAGGTAGGGACGCTGTTGACAGAACTATTGTGTTAGCTCAGTGGAGAGATAATAGGGAGGGTAGGGGCCCCGGCTTTATGAGCCCGAAACACTGAAGTGAAGTCTGGGTCGCATTATAGATTTGGAAGTTACCAGCGTATATCTCAGTTTAAATCGCAAGGATGAATAAGATCACGCCAGAAGAGCAGGCTGAGGGAGGAGAAATTTTATTGAAAGACTAATATGTGCTAGACACATTTACTTGTTAATTCATTCATCCTTAATATTACCCCATATAGATTTTACTACTCCCATTTTACAGATGATGAACCTGAAGCTCTGAGGTGTTAGGCAGCTTACTCAGAGCTACTAGGTAGGAAGAAAGACAGAATATAAAACCAGTCCACTTGGTTCTAAAGCTCTTATTCTGTTCTCCATTGCACACTGCACTTGGCTCTTCTTAGGACATCATGCTGGAGGCCTTCAGCTGCCACTGTGGTCTCTGGTCACACTGCTCCCTCCTCACTACATACGTGTCACAGCACTTTCTCTTCAAACTATTCGCCAGTGGTCCAGGTACCCAAGAGCTGGCCACAGTGTTCACAAAGGAAAGGGACCCTGTGTGGCTGCGGCCAAGCGCCTATGGCGTGGCACTTTCCAAGAGAACACACCTTCTCTCTCCGCAACTAACTATGGCTCCAAGCCCTTAAATCTAAACCAACCCCACTGCCCTAACCACTAATCCCTTAAAAGTTAAAAATTCAGATAGTTCATACGCACAAAATTCACATGATCCCTGAGACACTCTCCTGTAGTGAGGAATTTCTAAAAGTCAGTGCTAGCACTGCAACTGTTCACAAAGAGAAACTGGCCAATATTCATAATTCTTCAAACATATGGTAAGGCAGAGCATATTTTAAATATCAAGAACATTTACTCGAGACCTTCCCAAATGGTTTCAAAATTTTATTTGGGGTTTGGACATGGATCAAAACATGTATTTACCTGACAGAGCATGGCCGGCCCGAGCCTTCCGGGGTGCGTATGTTTTTCATGCCATGATATTAAATATACGTATTAATTAAATTTTCCCTCCAGTCTTGCACCAGGACTGGGAACGGCTTTGAGAGCTAGGCAGTACTTCGCTAAAGTAACTCTAACATACTTCTCTTCACACGAGTTTCCCCTTTTTATTTGTTCAGCATTAAAAACAAACAGTGAGCATATGGAAGGATAACAGGGAGTGCTGAAAACTTTGAAAAATATTTTGTGCAGGTTTAATTTTGGTTACACAGGACTTAATGTTTTGAAGGATTTAGCGCAAATTTCTCATTCCCAGGGAATTTGCCGATATGAAAAACAGAATCGCGTTTGCCCTTGAACGCACGGGAGCTTTGGGAAGAAGGAGGCAGAGCACTGTGGACTGTAGCACAGATCCATTTCACTCACCGGAGGCTGAGAACTTCAGACGAGGGCGTGCGTCACGGCCTCATACCAATACTCTAAGAAAACTCGAAAAGACCCCACGTCTTTCATTTTTCCAACATTTTACTCTCATTCGAGCAGATCCGTTCTTTTAAAACCAGAAGTTGCATAAAAATACCGCAGAGAAATGCTTTTTTAATTTATTGGATTGAATCTTTATGCCCAAAATCTTCAGGACCACGAATCATGAAACAATGACTTTATATAAATGTGATTGGACTAGGACATCAGCTTAACCACGGAATATTTGCAATGCCTCGGTTGCTTTAAAAGGACTCAGGTCTAATTTTCTGAATTCCTGGCTTCTCCCCATCCCTGTTTCCCCCATATGTCCTCCACAGTTTCTTTCACATCATCTCTTTGTTTCCACTGAGCTATCTTTCTCTGCCCAAAGCATCTAAAATTCCACTTTTCATGAGAAATCTACTTTGATTACAGGGCAGGAGGGGGTAGACAGAGATGGAAAAATGAAAATGTTCTCTCCTTTTTCTAGCAGAGTCACAAACATCTGACCATTCTTTGGCTTTAATTTCAAATAAAATGAAATGTAAATCATCCTTAGACAAACACCTTATTATGCCTTGTTACACCTCTTCATACTTTTCTAGGAATGTGGCTTATTGATAAATATTTCTGTAATATTAAATCCATGGACGAATTCATTCCTTTTCATTAAAGGATCCCAAAGAGAGCGAGGTTTTCTTCTATATGAAGTAAAATTATATTTGTTACATGTGGATACATATATTCGTATATAAATGTGTGTGTATATATATAAACATATTTATTATTTTCTTGGTTTTAAATGCAACACTTAAAAAATCCCTTTTTTAACAGCAAAAATAATAACATATTTTGTCTTTAGAACTGTATTGTTTCTGTGAAACATGAGATCTCTTGTGGATTTGTAAGCTTTGAGAAATATGAATATAATAAAAGAGGCCAATGTCACTGACATATCGTGAACACCCACCACTTGTTTTTTAAATAGTAAATGCAAAACACATTCTAATTAGTAGCTCTAATCCTGTTACTTGAAAGATTTATCATGTTGACTCTATTGCAAGTGTACCACCTTATAGATCAGAAATTTCTAGTGAAGTGAAGATTTGCTTTACAAATAAAAGAAGATATGGCTGCATATAAATCTGGGTGTGTGCATAATTGAAAGAGCTATAGACACAAAAATGGGGAGGGAACGAGCAATTCCTGGAATTGATGCCCATTGAATCCCTGCCCATTTCTAAAAAAGAACCTTGAAAAAAAACATATCCTGGCAAAATATTGGTTTCCATTACTTTTCATTTTCTCTTGCCAGGATCAGAACCAGATGTTCTGTAATATAGCAAAGTCTGTTCTATTGGCATTTTTGGTTGTATTAACTTCAGGAACTACTGGAAATTTTATGTGAGAAGATTCACAGGTGATTAGCATCCAAATTTCCTGAGACTTCAGAGGTTTTGATGGGGTTGGAGAAGAGATGGCATACAGTGAAAGTGTCCAAATATCCTGTGTTCTCTTCTTGATATGCTCATATTCATAATGAAATACATATGCTCATGTAACTTATCTTACAACATATGGTACAATATAATTGAAGAAACTCTATGCAATTATTTCACCCCTCCAAAAAAAGAAAACAGTTCTACATTACTAATAAAAACTAGTCAAGGCTTGGAGTGTCTGCTAGAGATACAGATTTTAAATATAGCCTACCCAAATATCCCACAAGTTTAAGTGAAAATAAGAATGGAACATTGTACAACTAGGTTGCAATTTGGGGTACTGTCATTTACTCTTTTTCCCCTCTCTCACTTCTAACCTACTATAAACTGACCTAAGTGATTTCAAAACTGACAGCTCAACCATGTAGAGCTTGAAGTTATGTGGCAAATCGTACTTAAAATAAGATCTATGACTTTCATCCTCTGCAAATTTTGTTAAATCAGTTAATGGGCGGGGGCGGGGGGTATCTCTTAAAATACAATGCCATATTTAAAGGCATTCCTCCCACTCTCCCCACATAAGCTACATTTGAAGAGCTGGTCAAAGTGCTTGCATTTAAGAGCGTTTCTAGTACTAAATTCTGGCCGTAGTACCATAGTTTGTCTGTCATGAGAAGCTTGCCACCCCTGGAGGTTCTATCATTATGGCCAACCTAGTTGACATAGCATTGACCATGTGAGTGAGTTTCAGTTGGGTATGCTTCTGTTTTTAATTTTACAATGGCTATTAGGTGAGGCAGTGAAAAGCATGCGCATTGGTAAGGTAAAACAGCATAATATAGATGATAATATTTTGCTTTGGTGAAATATTCTTTCTGAAGAAGCTCCCAATTCTTCATTTGATTTACTGCCTCAGTGGTGGTGTGGAAACAAATGTGATGAGACTGAGCAGGCCTCTATAAGAGTGGGAGGGAACGTGGTCACGGAAGTGTCAAACTTTCTATCTCCACCCCATCCCACACACATGCACACACAAAAAAGGCTTTATGATAGAATTTCAAGCATAATATTTCATATCCTGTGGGAAGAACGAGGATCAGAAAGGTTATCAATAAAACCAGCCAGGCTATGACCAGATGTTCACAGAATCCCTAATCACAAGGCTACCGGGCTGAGCTGGAATCCTGACATTTCCAAAGGTCCCTTTAGTAGTGTTTCTGTGGATGAGTTGACTAAAAATATTAGGCCACACTTTCCCCAAACATATTACAACCATGATCTATCAAAAGACTAAGGAATGCAAATTCTCCTTATATAGATTTTTTCCATGATATATTCCAGTGAACAATACCTTAGCTACTAGTTGAAGCTTTAGCAGGAATTACTTGATAACCCACTGAAAGAAAAAGGGAAACACACACGTGAGACTCTGGGGGCTGGAGCAATGGAATTTAGGACACAGGATCATAGGATGGAAAAAGAGCCGATGAGGTACAGGGTAAGGTGTCAATGATAGGTCTCAGTCTTTTTCACAATTTTCCCTCAAATTGGCTTTGACAATGAGAGTCAAAATTACATCAGATACTGTTCTAGCTTGACAGTGTTGTGGACATTACTTTCTTTTTCTCCATCCACACTGCCCAGAGATGGATTTAACTGTGTATTGTCATTCTAATTCCTAAAATGGTAAATCACTTTGGAAAGAAGTTGGCTCCCTTCCAAAAGGTGGGTTTTGGAATCTCTGGAAGCATCAAAAGACATTTTTCTTAGAAGTTTGGCAAAGTGCCCCATTGCCTGGAGAAAGGGTTTGTTATCATATTTGCCAGAGTATAAAATATAATTACCCCCTTTGAACTAATATGCTTCAAGCTGATCCCAGATAGCTAATCAGAGTTGATCTCAGTTACTATCCCCCACTTCCCAAATAAAAGTAACTATCAGGCCTTGATACCAAGGGACTTATGGGTAGCTTTCTGGACTATGTGACATGCCTCTGGGCCAATGAAAGCATGTATAAAAAGACCTGGCCTAGAGAAAAGCAGGAGGGCAATACTTAAATGTGAAAATTTAAACTGAAATATTGCAAATGCTGGTGTGTCTTATAGTCAACAGAAAAGATGATCAGACCATTTGTGTTCTGAAGGCCTAAAAGAAAATTAGTCCATCCTCTGTAGGTGTGAGCCCTACAAAGGGAAGGTAGTGGTGGTTCTGGTTCAGAAAAACTGTAAACACTGTAACAAATCATGTCCTCATGCTAACTGGCCACCCTGGCAGACAGTTGGGCTTAGGATATAAAGAGTTGAGCACTAACTATTGAAACCTATGAGCTGCCCAAGATGAGTCAAGTGATTATAATTATCCTCCCTCCCTGTGGAACTACTGCAGAGGGCCTAACTATGTGGATTAGGGGAGCATCATCACTGGGCAGACTGGTATCAGCTGTCAAAGGTGATGCCACATGATAACACAAAGCAAGAGCAGCATCGGTCCAGTGAGACTACGTTCCCCCCTCCCCACTGCTTTGTACTGCATCTGCCCTGAGGTTAACAGATCTACTGGAAGAGAGAAACAGATACTCTCCGCCTGATATGATGCATTAAGTATGAGAGTAAATAATTGGAAAAATAAATATTATAAATAATTGGAAATTTATATTGACTATATTCATCAGAAACCCTCTCAGCACTCAGATTATAAAAGAGAAAATTTAGGTTTAGAGGAACAATGATCAGGGCTAGAGGTGTTGGTCTAAATGTTATGCAGCAATTTAGTCCCATGCAAGAAAGGAGAAGCCATTTCTGATGTCTCTTCCAGGGCTCTATTCATTACACCAGGCAACATTTGCTGAAGTCCCACAGCCTTGCTACTGCCCTTTGATGATTGCCTACTTAATTCACTTATCGTACATTCATCCACTTATTCAATCAACAAATATTTACTGAACAACTGTTATGTGCCAAACACTCTCCTAAATGCCAGGAAAGCAGAAGGGAAAAATACAAATTCCCTATCCTTGTAGAGCTTTTTTTAAAGTTTATTTATTTTAAGAGAAAGAGAAAGCACGAGTAGGGGAGGTGCAGAGAGAGAAAGAGAGAGAGAATCTCAAGCAGGCTTTACACTATCAGTGCAGTCTGACATGGGGCTCAATCTTATGAACCATGAGATCGTGACCGGAGTCCAAATCAAGAGTCAGATGCTTAACAACCTGAGCCACCCAGGTGCCACTGTAGAGCTCTATTTTAATGAATTTTTTTTTAAATTTATTTTCACATTCAGAGAAATAAAAACTATGTTGAAACCTGTGACAAATAGAAGATCTCAAAACCTCAAAATCATCCTCAACAACTGCACATAGTCAATGAATTCCAACTCCTGGACATTGTTTGATTAAATACTCCACCCCTATGTATCAATAGACTCATCATGACTTACAGTGGACTAGAGATCATTTATGGACTAACAGTCAGGTAAAGGTTAACTAAGCAAAATTAATGTGGGCAAATCTTGTTTTTAGTACTCATCATTTGTCTTCTCTATGCTCTGATTTTTTTCTCCAACAGTGGCATCATCTTTTTACCCTGGTGATATAGCCTCGCTCCCCAATCTTTCCCTTTCTACTTTTTCTCATACCTACCTTCCCTTAAGACCAAGATGTAAATACATGGTGATGGCTTTAGGTGCTTTAACCCAGGTGCTTTAGCAGAAATCAGAATTAGGATGAACAAATCCCTAGAAGAATTTAAATCCAACTAGTACTAAAGCTAGAAGGTCAAGCATTGATTGGCAGGGGGTAGAGCATAGGAAACCATTTCAACAGTATTTGATTTTTGTAGGCATCTCTGAGTCTCTAAGTTTGGGATCACAATCACTGATGCCATTTTGGCTATTATTATAATGATTTTTATTATGTTAAGTTATGAAATATAAACTTACATTAATAAGTTGGACATATTTTAAGATATTAATTCTTATAATATTTGCTATTGCTTATTAACAAATCATTAGTTGATACTTGCTCGTAGATTTAGAAATTATCAACAACATAGTCATGTAATTTTGCTATTCATGTAATTTTGCACAGCTCAAATACAGGACTCATAGGCATTACATTCTTCTAAAAAATCAAAACATGGACATAATTATATTGATCTTGGATTTGATCCTACATGTAGATCTTCACAAATTCCAACTTAAAAAAACCTAGAGACAATAAAAAAAGGAATGCTCATAAACATTAATACTAAAGAAAAGAAAATAAACATATGCCAGAAGAAAGGAATCCCAAGTGTAAGGCAGATGAAGTTTGATTTAGAAAATGCTTCTCCAGGCTTTGTCTTTGAGTGGACTACGTGAAAACAATTAATAAGATATATTGTATTTCCCATTACCTCAGAGCCCACAGCCTATGCCAACTCAAGCCTGCTCACAAGGTGCTACTTTTGAGAGAAAGACTGTCCCTTTCCTGTTTCTTCAATCTCAGAAATTTACATGCATTCAGATTTAGAAAATTACAAAAGCCAAGAGAGTGATAAATTGACAATAAGCATGGTTTGCAGCTTAAGAGGTATAGTTTCTATGACCAAAGTACATTAGGTCAAACAGAGATAAAAAGGAGCCCCAGGGCAGTGCCAGCTTAGTAGTGTAGCATTTCAAATGCTCCATTGGTTAGGAAATAATATATTAACGTCTGCTAAAAGTAAAGAATCAGGTAGGTGCTGTTCAACTTGAATCCCAGCTAAGAAAAATAATAAGATAATATCAGTCATCTCTCAGCCTCAGGTAACCCTCACTCATGTCATTAGTAAATATTAAGTCTGGAAACACATTGCCTCATTTGAGTAAAATCAAAGTAAAACAATACGCACACACACACACATATATATTATATATAACATATATAATATCTTTTTAAATATATAATATATAAAATATAATTTTATATAATACCTATTACATATACCTATATATATATTTTTAAAAGGTATTTAAATAATGGACTAATAAACAATGGACTAAGAAACTGAAATCTCAAAAAATAGATTTATATTGAAAATTAGAGGAGTGTCTGAGTGGCTCAGTCAGTTAAGCATCTGACTTCGGTTCAGGTCATGGTCTCATGTTTTGTGTGTTCAAGCCCCTCTTCTGGCTCTGTGCTGACAGCTCAGAGCCTGGAGCATACTTCAGATTCTGTGCCTCCCTCTCTCTCTGCCACTGCCCTGCTTGCCCTCTGTCTCTCTCTATCTCTCTCAAAAATAAATAAGCATTACAAATTTTTTCAAAAAAAACACAAAAATTAGAAAAAAAATTTCAAAAATAATTGGCACACTCAACAAAATTTAAGAAGATATAGCCACTATAATTCTATTAAAAGGCTGAGACAAAATCCAAAATAAAAAGTCAATAGGATGGACTACAAATAGATGTAAATAGAAAACAATTCCAGGAAACAAATATGCAATAACTGGAGGTATTAAAATATAGAAATGATAAATAAGAAAGTGTAATCTGTCATTTGACATCCATATTTGTAAATTACAAATTACAGGGACGAAAGAAAGAAAGAAAGAAAGAAAGAAAGAAAGAGAAAAAAAAGACTTACATCTCAGAACAAGAAGGTAAAAATGTTAAAAGCAAGTACTGAGAAAGTGAAAGACTTGAAAAACAGAGAAAGAGAATGTAAGTATAAGTACTCCACTTGAAGAAGAAGCAACAACCTTTGGTCACAATCAAAGACATAACTAGAGAAAATATTCTGAACTAAAAAAGACCCATGTTAGCAATTGTGTAGGTTGCCCACACTTAATGTTAAATGACTGGGAGAAACAAATGTCATTAAACATTTCCAGAAGAAATACAAAGATTGTGAAAATTTCTTCAAGCATTATGAATATATCACAATGGCATGTAGTTTTCCTTCATGATATTAATAAGGATAATGTAACTATAAGCAGAGAAACTTTTGTAGATTAAGATGATAAAAATGTCATTTTCATATTTGAAGAAAATATATTCTCAGGTATGCAAGAACATGGAAGATACAATGCCTTCTATGTAATTTGTAATTAAAGACTTTTGAAAAAACAGAGATAAGGTAAAATAAAAAATGAAAAACTTAAAAACATGCAATAAGTAATGAGAAAGCTAAACATAGATTCATTTTTAATAATTATTTTATACATGACTTTAAAATTAAATGTCACAATGTCAAAATTGTTCAGAAAGCAGTGAGTATAATGTGTAAATTTTAATGAATAACAATCTTATTCTAATACTGGTATATGCACACAAAGAGAAGTGCATGACTCTAAATTCAGATAAAAGCAAAATTGTGTTTCATTATGTATCTTAAAAAGAAATTAAAAATACCTTAAGAGACATTAAAAGTTATCATTTTTTATGTTAGATTGAATGGAAAATTACAGTTAATATTTTTATTAATATTAATAAACCGCTAACAGACACATAATTTATGCCTCTTAAAATAATAGAATTTTAAATAAATGCAGAAAAAACAATCTATTTACAAAGATAAACATAAATTAATCAGCAAAATTTAAAAATGTAGTGTATACGATGACAAAGTATGGTAAATGTCAATAATAATGATAAATATAGACCAATTGTATTTTGTATGAAAGAATAAAGATCTTTAGATGAGTTTGATAAATCAGAGGTAATGCATCTTAATGCTATGTGTTTAAGAGATTCACCTATTCTTAGTGAAATAAAAAGATTAAAAGTTAAAAAATCAGCAAGACATTATACAAATACATATATAAAATAAAAGGAGGTCATAAAGAATAATTGAAAGAAAATACTAAAACAAAGACTATTTCATTAAACTGCAAAGTGAAGACAGAACTGCTAAATATGTGAATTAGCTCAACAAGAAATATACAGGTATAGGAATAACAGTATAAAACTATATGTCATGAAAGACACACTATTAGAAATGTCTACCATATCCCGGAAGAAAGGCTCAATAATGTATTTTCATTATCAAACTCTCATATCAAACTCTCAAAATTAATTTTTGTATTTAATAAATGTATCAGTTAAAATTCCCAATTCTTGAAACTTAAAATTACTCCATCATTCATCAATAAGCAGAACAGTATGTATTTTTTAGGAAAGATAACTAATGAAGCAAGACTTAACTCAATATTAAAAGATACTAAAAACAACTATATTGAAAATAGAATAAAAATAAAACAGGACAGATTAGTTAAAAAGAAGATAAATTTTGTAAAAAATCCCATCAAAGGTCCATATTATATACTAAATATATATAAAATGGTATTTTAAGTTAGCAGATAATAAATGGATTTTTTAACAAATGAATCTAAGATAATTGGTTAAGTATTTTAAGTAAATCCATATTAATTATAGTTGAGTAACAAAATAGGTAAAATGGACTTCCAGGGAAGTTGGAAGAGCAGGAAGATGCTAAACTCGCCCTATCCCATGAATACACCTAGATAACACCTATGTCCAACCCAGAAAATGACCCTAAGAATGGCAGAACAGAACCTCCACAGCTAAATGCAGAGAAAAAGCCATATTGAGGAGGGTAGAAAGGGTGGAGACGTGGTCCTAAGCTTAATGGGCTCTTGGACTGTCCCTGGGAGGGAGGAAGGTCTTGGGGGGTAGAGAAGGTGCTTGCCAAGCACCCCAGGAACAGGGACCCCACACAGGGAAAATGAATCCTCGTAACATTCAGCTTTGAAAACCAAAGGGGCCTAATTTTGTATGTTCTTAGAATCAGCAGGGCTTAACACCTAGAACTTTAATAATCAGCAGGTTCAGGGTGCCTGGCAGCCTCAGTCAGAAGAGCATGTGACTCTTGATCTCAGGGATGTGAGGTCAAGCCCCACATTGGGTGTAGAGATAACAAAAAAATTAAATTAAAAAAAAATCAGCAGGCTCAGCTCTGAGACAGCCAGGATGGCAAGAGGAAAATGAGTGCCTGCCCTTAAAGGGACAGCATGACAAACAGTGATGCAGAGATACAACATAGAAGCAGCAGTTTGAAAATTGCTCGGGGTATATGGAAAAAAGACTTATTTAGTAATCCATAGCATATGCTAAAAGGAGAGGGATCGTTAGATTTCTCAGGAAACAAAGGATCTGGAGGGTGCCATTTACTCTCCATCCCCCAACCAAGACACAGAGACACCTGTGGGAATCAACACAATACCAGCACTCTCCAACTAACTTGCTGACAATACCTCCCATTCTCCTGTGAACACACGCCCTCTAGCCCTGTGACAGCAGTGTTCTAAAGTGGCTCCAGGTCCCCTCCTACAACAGACCTGTGAAAACCTTGACAATACCACATGCCCCAATCCCATATTCACCTGTGGACCTCCCCTTCCAATCCGCCCTGGGCAGAAGTCCATCCAAAGTGGTGCTCGAAGCATAGCAGTGTGCAAGCAGCCCCAACAGGGGCCAGCACCACTCCAAAGTGACTCCTGCCCTAGGGAGAATGGAAGACAACCACACACACCAATCTAACTGTGGCCCCAGCAGGGGGCTGGAGGCAGAGTGTTGGCTTCACTGCAGATCTTACTCATCAATGAAAGCTTCGCAGGGTATAACACAGCGAAAGCACCATGCAATTCAACACTGATGCATCTCTGGCAAACACTTTGTCTGACTCAATTCAAACCCAAAGCACCCCCACACTTGCTCATTAACAACACGGGGAGCAAACACTGCCCACAACAGGCAAAGAGAGCCATTGAAGATGACTGCACTGAAGGAAAAAGTGGCTCAGCCACAATAATAGAAGAATGCAACACACACAGGAGACACCTCTGAAGTGCCACTTTCTGGTGAACAAGGGACACTGCACTATAGAGCATTACAGGATGTCTTCTTCATAAGGCCACTACTTTCAAGAACAGGAGACATAGCTGACTTTCCTAACACATAGAAACAGACATAGAAAGTTAGATAAAATGAGGAGACAGAGGAATATGTCCCAAATGAAAGAACAGGACAAAATCATAGCAAGAGAGCTAAATGAAATGGAAATAAGTAATATGTTTGACAAAGAATTTACAATAATAATCATACAGATACTCGCTGGACTTGAGAAAAGAGGGGAGGACCTCAGTGAGACCCTCAGCACAATATAGAAAAGAAAAAAAATCAGAGATGAACAACTCAATAAATGAAATTAAAAATACCCTAGTGGAATAAATAGTAGCCTAGAGAAAGCAGAATGAATCATTGACCTGGAAGACAGAATAATGGAAAGCCATCAAGCTGAACAAGAGACAGAGAAAAACAATAAAAAATGAAAATAAATGTAGGAAACTCAGTGGCACCATCAAGCATCATAACATTATAGGGATCTCAGAAAAAGAAGAGAGATAAAGGGGAAAGAAAAATTATTTGAAGAAATAATAGATTAAAATTTTCTAAATCTGGGAAGGGAAACAGAAATCCATACCTAGGAGTCACACAGAGTCCCACCCTCCAAAATCAACCCAAGGTGGTCCATAGCAAGACACATAGTAATTAAAATAGCAAAACATAGTGATAAAAAGAATTTTAAAAGCAGAAATGAGAAGAAAACAGTTACATAAAAAGGAAATCCCATAAGGCTATCAGCAGATTTTTCAGCAGAACTTTCTTTGCAGGCTAGAAGGGAGTAGCATGATATATTCAAAGTTCTGATAGGAAAAAACCTGCAGCCAAGAATGCTCTATCCAGCAAGGCTATCATTTAGAATTAAGAGAGAGGTAAAGAGTTTCACAGACAAATGAAAAGTTAAAGGAATTCAGACTTACAAGACTTGCTAACCCAGACTTACAAGACTTACAAGAAATGCTCAAAGGAGACTTACCCAGACTTACAAGAAATGCTCAAAGGAGATTCTTTGAGTGGAAAGGAAAGGAGTAACAAAAGGATATAAAGTATGACACTAGATACCTAAAACATAGGGGGCAGAGGAGTAAAGAATGGGTTCAAACTCAAGCAGCCATCAACATTATAGACTGCTATATGCATAAGATGTTATATATAAACCTAATGGTAACCAAAAATCAAAACCAATAACAGATGTGCAAAAACAGAGGAAAAAAATTCCAAGTATATCACTAAAGAAAGCAAACCATAAGAGAAAAGAGGAAAAGAAGAAAGGAACAGAGAACTACAAAAACAACTGTAAAATAAGTAACAAAATGGTCATAAATACATGCTTATCAATAATTACATTGAATGTAAATAGGTTAAATACTCCAATAAAAGTAATAGGGTGATTGAATGAATAAAAAAGCAAAACTCATATATATGCTGCTTACAAGAGACTCAGACCTAAAGACACATGCAGATTGAAAGTAAAGGGATAGAAAAGCATTTATCACATAAATGGAAGTGAAAAGAAATCTGGGGTAGCAATATTCATAGCTGACAAAATATACATTAAAACAAAGGCTGTTAACTAAAGAAAAAGAAGGACGCTATATAGCCATAAGGAGAGCAATCCAACAAGATGATATAACAACTGTTAATATTTATGCACCAAACATAAAGCACCTAAATACATAAAGAGCTAATAGCAAACATAAAGGGATTAATCAATAGTAATACAATAGTGGTATTGTGACTTTAACACCCCACTTACAACAATGGATAGATCATCCACACAGAAAATCAACAAGGAAAAAAAAAAAGAGGAAAGAAAGCTCCCAAATTCATTCTATGAGGCCAGAATTACCTTGATACCAAAATCAGATAAAGGCATTTCAAAAAAGGAAAACTATAGCCAAGATCTCTGATAAACCTAGATGTAAAAATCCTCAATAAAGTATTAGCAAACCAAATTCAGTAATACATTTGAAAAAATCATTCACTATGATCAAGTTGGATTTGTTCCTGGGCTGCAAGTGTGGTACAATATTTACAAATCAATCAATGTGAAGCATGACATCACAAGAGAAAGGATAAAAACTATATTATCATTTCAACAGATGAAGAAAAACGTTTGACAAAGTATAAAATCCATTCATGATAAAAACCCTCAACAAAGTAAGTTCAAAGGGAACATACCACAACATCATAAAAGCCATATATGAAAAACCCACAGCAAATGTCATATTCAATAGTCAAAACTGAGAGCATTTCCCCTAAGATCAGGAACAAGACAAGATGTCTATTCTCACCATTTTTATTCAACATAGTACAGGAAGTACAGCAATCAGCAAGAAAAAGCAATAAAAGGCATCCAATTTGGTAAGGAAGAAGTAAACTGTTCACTATTTGCAGATGACATAATACTATGTATAGAAAATCCTAAAGACTCAATCAAAAAAACTGCTAGAACTGATAAACGAATTCAGTAAGGTCACAAGAAATGCATACACACACACACACACACACACACACACACACACGTGTGTGTGTGTGTGTGTGTGTGTATGGAAATCCACTGTATTTCTATACACTAATAATGAAGTAACAGAAAGAGAAATTAAGGAAACAACCCCATTTACAACTGCATCACAATTGATACAGTACCTTGGAATAAAGTTAACTAAAGAAATAAAACACCTGTACTCTCAAAACTATAAAACATTGATGAAAGAGATTGAAAACAAAAACAAATGGAAAGATATCCCATGCTCATGGGTTAGGAGAACAAATATTGTTAAAATGTCCATCATACCCAAAGCAATCTCCAGATTAATGCAATCTCTATCAAAGTAACAACAGCATTTTTCACAGAACTAGATAGAACAAATAATCCTAAAATTTGTATGTAAGGAATTACAAAAGACCCTAAATAGCCAAAGCAATCTTGAAAAAAGAGGAAAAAAAAAACCTAGAAGTATCAAAATCCCAGATTTCAAGATACACTTCAAAGCTGTAATAATGAAAAGAGTATGGTACTGGCACAAAAATAGTCACATAGATCAATGAATAGATCAATGAATATGCAATGGGAAAAAGATAGTCTCTTAAACAAATGGTGTCAGGAAAACTGGACAGCTACATGCAAAAGAATGAAACTGGACCACTTTCTTATACCATACATAAAAGTAAACTCAAAATGGATTAAAGACCTAAATAAATGTAAGACCTGGAACCATAAAAATCCTAGAAGAAAGCACAGGCAGAATTTCTCTGACATCAGATGCAGCAACATTTTTCTGGCAAGGAAAACAAAAGCAAAAGTAAACTATTGGCCCTACATAAAAATAAAAAATAAAAAAAAACTTCTGCACAAACAAAGAAAGCAATCAACAAAATTAAAAGATAACCTAACTGAATAGGAGAAGATATTTGCAAATGACATATTGGATAAAAGATCGGTATCCAAAATATATAAAGAACTTATATAACTCAACATTAAAAAAAACATAATAACCCAATTAAATGTGGGCAGAAGACATGAAGGACATTTCTCCAAAGACAATGTACAGATGACAACAGACACATGATCACTTATCATCAGGGAAATTCAAACCAAAACTGTAATGAGATATCATCTCATAACCTGTTACAATGGCTAAAATCAAAAACACAAGAAACACAAAGGTGTTGATGAGGATGTAGAGGAAAAGGAACCCTTGTGCACTGTTGGTGGGAATGAAAAGTAGTGCAGCCACTATGGAAACCATTATGGAAGTTCCTCAAATAATTAAAAATAGGGGTGCCTGGGTGGCTCAGTTCGTTAAGTGTCTGACTCTTGATTTTGGCTCAGGTCATGATCTCATGGTTCATGAGATCAAGCCCTGCATTGGGCTCTGTGCTGACAGCGTGGAGCTTGATTGGGATTCTCTCTCCCTCTTTCTCTGCCCCTCCCCTGCTCCTTTTCTCAAAATAAAGAAACTTAAAAATATTTTTAAAAATTAAAAATAGAATTACCATATAATCCAGTAATTCCACTGCTGGGTATTTGCCCAAAGAATATAAAAACACTAATTTGAAAAGATATATGCATCCCTATGTTTGTTACATCATTATTTACAATAGCCATGATACAGAAGCAGCTTGAGTGTCCATTTGACAGATGAATGGATAAAGAATATGTAGTATACATGCACAATAGAATACTACCTAGCCATAAAAAAGACTGAAATCATGCCATTTGTAACAACATGGATGAACCTAGAGAATATAATGCTGAGTGAAATAAGTTAATGAGAGAAAGACAAGTACTATATAATTTCACTCATATGCAGAATTGAGGAAATGAACAAGAAAAAAAGACACAAACCAAATAACAGACTCTTAACTATAAAGAACAAGCTGATGGTTACCAGAGGGAGGTAGGTAGGGGGATGGGTAAAATAGCTGAAGGTAATTAAGATTATACTTATCTTGATGAGCCCTGAGTAATGTATGGAATCATTGATTCCCTGTGTTGTACACCTGAAACTAATATACTTCTATATGTTAACTATACCAAAAATTTTAGAAATTAGATGAAATGGATCGAAGTATAGTAAAGACTTTATTAAGCATAAAAGCAAAGAAATAAACAAAATTAAAAGAAGAGTTTCTAGGAAATGAAAAGATTGCTAGATGTTGTTAAATCAAATATTAAAATGTATTTACACTAAAATAATAAATAAAACAAAAAAAACCAAATTAACAAATGAAAAGCCATGTCTGTTTTATATGAAAGCCAATGCTCTAATGTAGCTAACATAACATCTAAAAAATTAATATGGGAAACAAAAACCACTTCCCACAAATGAATTAGGTATATGAAGAAATTATTTATAAATATCTAATACAAATAATAAAATGTTCAAATTCATCGGTAAGCAAATAAAAATTTTTAAGATATCAGGGAGACATCACATCTTTTTTTTCTATTCAATTCATAGTTTTTAAAAATAAAAACTCTGGTGCTTGGGAAGAGAGTATAAATTGTAAGATTACTGATATAAAGTGATACAATCATTTGTAGGGCTGTTTTGAAATATATATCAAGATACATGAAAATATTCATATCCACTGTCTAACATTCCACCTCTAAAGCTAACTCCTAAGGAAATGATGAAAACCATTATATTCAGGAAATGAATCTAATGTAGTCATTAAAATTATTCACTAGCAGATTTCTTAATATTAAATGAAAAAATGAAGATACAAGGTGATCTGTGTATAATGTTAAGTTACATGTATCGCATATGTTTTATTTTAATTATACAATTATGATGAACATATTAATTAATTCAAAAAATATTTATTGAGTACCTACGATAAAGTAGGCAATGATATAGACAGTGAAGATACAGCAATAAACAAAAGTAAACAAAACAAAAACAAATGCCTGCACCAATGAGGGTTATGTTCAATTTGATATAACACATAATAGTAGATATAATATACCCTGTAAGCTGCATATAATATAAGCAAGCAAATATTAAGTCATCTACATGGTGTGACTGTGAATGTTTTTCAAAAATTTTTTTTTATTTTAATTCTCTCCCATAACCATGTATGATTTGTATACAAAAATACATTTAAAAATGACTTCTAAATCAGATTTCTCATTAAAGATGTACTTTGGTAGAACTCCTTAATGTTAACAGACTATTAAATTGTTTTTAATAATGTTGAGCATACCTTGGATGCCTGATCCAAAATTTAAATCAGAAGCATTCTTTTACTTCTGATTAATTAAAACTCCAAAAAGGGACATTTCTCTATTTCACTGTTCCTAGAAATAGCATCCTTGTATGTACCCTCAGTGAAAGTTTCAGGCATGCCAGTTATTTCCTAGGCATTTCTGATGCTCTAATTCCAATTATTTATTTTAAATAATTTAATTTTGTTTGTACTGCATCCCTTTCCTACTGCATTGAGTTTCTGTCTGACACTAGTGGAAACAAATTGCAAAACAACACAACAAAGGTTTTCCTCACAGCTGCTTCAACCAGATGGTAGATTTGAGCTTCTGGAAACATATTAGGAAAGCCTTTTCCCATATAAAGTCTATCTCAAGCTTAGCCATCCCTAAGGCCCTTGCAAGATATGGAGAGGACTGCTAAGCTTCAGGTTTTTTTCCATACAGTTATTTCTATCTTTGGGCTATTCAACTGTCATGAACTCCTAGGTTATCTCTGGCCCCTTCACTGTCATATAGATGGTTATACAATACCGTGAACTAAATACATATACTTTTGCCAATCCTTTGCCATATCTAGACTCCCTGTATCTTACGATGCCATTTCAGAGAAACACTATTATTTATAGTGTTTATAGTTATTTATAGCCCTTTTCTCCAATGAGGTGATCTTTTTGAGGAACAAGATATGAAGATATTATTGAGAGCAGCTTAAATCTATTCAAATGTTGCTACAAGTAGTCTTAGAAACAACCATCAAGAGTTTAGAAGCAAGTGGTCCCTCTCTCCTGACCACTCATCTCTGTATTTTCTTCCATATGAACAACGAAGAAACAGAAGAATGTGATCATCTGATTATAGGATGACATTTTATCAACACACTGTGGCAGTGCCTATTACAAGCTTTTCTTATTTTTTTAAAATACATATAATGTGTGTTCCTGAGTTGGCAGTTTGCCCTACATACCTCAGTGAGCCAAAGCAGTTCTGACTCTGTCTTTGACATCAGAAAGCAAACCCAACATCTAATTTCTTCCACCTCTAGGCAAGAATTTGAGTAAAGTTATTATCTAAATAGTTACCTTAAAGAGCAGCTTCAATCATGTAATTTCACTGGGAAAAGACTCAGTGGCTCTGCCTCCTACAGAAAGGCACAAACTCTTCAGTGTAGTATTTGAGAAGCTACAGAATATGATCAAACCATTTTCCAGTTTTACCTTCTTTTGACCTATATATCCCAGGTTTTCTCAAAATATGCATGGTGTACTTTTTGAAAATGACTGACTATATAAAAATAAAATTTGTCAGCCTACTTGCTTTCCTCAAATTCCTAGTTTCACCTGTAAACTTCAGGTCACACTACTCTCATTCTTTAAGACTGAGCTCTAACACTCTATTTATTAATGTCTTTCTTATCTAAGCTGAGAAGGAATCTTTCCTACCTGTCATTCTACAAGGAAAATACACTGGGAAGGTCACTGGATTTGGAACCTGGAACTATTAGCGTAATTTAGACAAGTTCACTAACTTTCAATAAACTTCCATTTCCTAATCCATAACGTGGACTATTCGTTCATTCATTCATCTATTTGAAAGGGTTTTATTGAATATTTCTATACCTTAAGCACTTTTGTAAAAAGTGAAGTAATGTAAATGACCAAACACAACGGGCTTCCAAGACTTCCCTAGATGCACACAATGCTATGTGCTTTGTGAAAGTACCAGAGACTGAAGCTTCCTGGCTTTGAAGTATCAAAGTAATGTTTCTTAAAGGGGTACCCGAAGCAGCAACAGTATTATCAGCCAGGAATTTTTCAGATGAAAATTCTCAGCCTCACCCCAGATCTACTGAAGAAGAAATTCTGGAAGGGAGACCTATGTCTGTCTGACCTGAGCCTTATTCTTATCCTGCCCTTTAAATACTTCCACTGTATCCTCATTCATGTAGCTTTGCCACTTTTCCTCCTTCTTGTGTTTTCCTTTTGGGCCTCAGCACCAGAGTGTTAGGTTAATCATATTAATCACATTGTTTGGTTTATTATGCAGTGTCATCATTATTCTAGAGAGCATTCTTCATTTCTTTAAACTTCTTTTCATTTCTCTTAGTCCACTTCCATTTTCTGCCCTCAGTACTGAGTTTGCCACTTATCCTTGAATGCATATATTTTAGTTTATGTAATTAGAATTACACTTTATGTGCCATTCAGTTTATAATCATTCTCTCTTAGGACTCTGCATTTGTAGGTGTGTCTGTGCCTGTGTTGGTTTGTTCTTGTTTCTAAATGATGCATAATATTAGATTTTTCTGCATCCATTCCATTTTAATGATCTTTTTTTTTTTTTTTTATCAGTGGTGGACTGCTAGTGTGCCTCTAATTCCCTGTTAACAAAAGCAAGTCTTATGTGAACTGATTTGGATGGGTCTCTATCTATAGTCCTCTGAGGGAGAATTGCTAAGTCATTTTGACCAAAGACTGCCAGATTACCCTCTAGAATGACTGCACCATCTACACCCAAGAAGAATCATGAGGCTGCTATTCCCCCCATCTGTGCCAAGACTTGGTATTATACAAATTTGTTAATGCTTTGTATGTTGATGGTTGTGAATTGTTGCTTTGATTTACTTTACATTTCTGCAAGAACTAATGGTATGTAGCAGCTCTTTATTTGTATTAGCTAATTTAGGCTTGTCTTTCTATAAATCAAATTTTCATAAACTTGTCCATTTTGATATTAGATTTTCTATCTTTTGTCTATTGGTTTGCAAGAGTTTCTTATATATCCTAGACATCAGTAACTTGTCTTCTTTAGAAACCACAAATATTTCTGGTAATATTCGATCTGTCTGTAAACTTTGATGCTTTTCAATGCACAGAAATGTTCAAACGTACTGTGTTAAGAAACCCTAAATTCATCAACTTCTATTTTATTTTTTTCCCTTCTTACTCTTATTTGTACATTTCTCATTTTGGTTTCTTTTTCATTTGGAATTCATTTTTTTTTTTAATGTGGTATGAGTTAGGGGTGGCTGGGTGGTTCAATCAGTTAAGCATCTGACTCTTGATTTTGGCTCTGGTCATGATCACAAGAATGGTGAGACTGAGCCCTGAGTTGGGCTCTGCACTGACAGCATGGAGCCTGCATAGAATTCTCTCTGCCCCTCCCCCATGCACTCTTTTTCTCTCTCTCTCAAAATAAATAAATAAACATTACTATTTTTTTCTTTTTTTTTTTAATTTTTTTTTTCAACGTTTTTTATTTATTTTTGGGACAGAGAGAGACAGAGCATGAACGGGGGAGGGGCAGAGAGAGAGGGAGACACAGAATCGGAAACAGGCTCCAGGCTCCGAACCATCAGCCCAGAGCCTGACGCGGGGCTCGAACTCACAGACCGCGAGATCGTGACCTGAGCTGAAGTCAGACGCTTAACCTACTGCGCCACCCAGGCGCCCCTACTATTTTTTTCTAATTTAATTTGTTTTTTTAATTTAGATCCAAGTTAGTTAGCATATAGTGCAACAATGATTTCAGGAGTAGATTCCTTAATGCCCCTTACCCATTTAGCCCATCTCCCCTCCCACAACCCCTCTAGTAACCCTCTGTTTGTTCTCCATATTTAAGAGTCTCTTATGTTTTGTCCCCTTCCCTGTTTTTATATTATTTTTGCTTCCCTTCCCTTATGTTCATCTGTTTTGTATCTTAAAGTCCTCATATGAGTGAAGTCATATGATATTTGTCTTACTCTGACTAATTTCGCTTAGCATAATGCCCTCTAGTTCCATCCATGTAGTTGCAAATGGCAAGATTTCATTCTTTTTGATTGCCAAGTAATACTCCATTGTATGTGTGTGTGTGTGTGTGTGTGTATATATGTGTATATATATATATATATATATATATATATACATATATATATACATACCACATCTTCTTTATCCATTCATCCAATGATGAACATTTAGGCTTTTTCCATACTTTGGCTATTGTTGATAGTGCTGCTATAAACATTGGGGTGTATGTGCCCCTTTGAAACAGCATATCTGTATCCCTTGGATAAATACCTAGTAGTGCAATTGTTGGGTCATAGGGAAGTTCTATTTTTAATTTTTTGAAGAACTTCCATACTGTTTTCTAGAGTGGCTACACCAGTTTGCATTCCCACTGGCAGTGCAAAATAGATCCTCTTTCTCTGCATCCTTGCCAACATCTATTGTTGCCTGAGTTGTTAATGTTAGCCATTCTGACAGGTGTGAGGTGGTATCTCACTGTGGTTTTCATTTGTATTTCCCTGATGATGAGTGATGTGGAGCATTTTTTCATGTGTCGTTTGGCCATCCGGATGTCTTCTTTAGAGAAGTGTCTATTCATGTCTTTTGCCCATTTCTTCACTGGATTATTTGTTTTTTGGATGTTGAGTTTGATAATTTCTTTATAGATTTGGGTACTAACCCTCTATCTGATATGTCATTTACGAATATCTTCTCCCATTCTGGTGGTTGCCTTTGAGTTTTGCTGATTATTTCCTTCCCCGTGCAGAAGATTTTTATTTTGGTAAGGTCCCTATTTGCTTTTGTTACCCTTGCCTCTAGAGACATGTTGATTAAGAAGGTGCTGTGGCCAAGGTCAAAGAGGTTTTGCCTACTTTCTTCTCAAGGATTTTGATGGCTCTTATCTTACATTTAGGTCTTTCATCCATTTTGAGTTTATTTCGGTGTATGGTGTAAGAAAGTGGTCAAGATTCTTTTTTTTTTTTTTTTTTTTTTTTGCATGTTGCTGTCCAGTTTTCCCAGAACTACTTGCTGAAGAGACTGTCTTTATTCCATTGGATATTCTTTTCTGCTTTGTCAAAGATTAGTTGGCCATACATTTGTGGGTCCATTTCCAGGTTCTCTATTCTGTTCCATTGATCTGAATGTCTGTTTTTGTGCCAGTACCATACTGTCTTGATGATTACAGCTTTGTAATACAGCTTGAAGTCCAGGATTGTGATGCCTCCTGCTTTGGTTTTCTTTTTCAAAATTGCTTTGGCTATTTGGGGTCTTTTCTGTCCATACAAATTTTAGGATTGTTTGTTCTAGCTCTGTGAAGAATGCTGGTGTTATTTTGATAGGGATTACTTTGAATATGTATATTGCTTTGGGTAGTATTGACATTTTAACAGTATTTGCTATTACAATCCAGGAGCATGGAATATTTTTCCATTTTTTTGTGTCTTCTTCAATTTCTTTCATAAGCTTTCTATAGTTTTCAGTGTATAGATCTTTCACCTCTTTGGTTAGATTTATTCCTAGGTATTTTATGGTTTTTGGTGCAATTGTAAATGGGATCCATTCCTTGATTTTTATTTCTGTTGCTTCATTATTGGTGTATAGGAATGCAACCGATTTCTGTGCATTGATTTTATATCCTGTAACTTTGCTGAATTCATGGATCAGTTCTAGCAGTTTTTTGGTGGAATCATTTGGGTTTTCCATATAGAGTATCATGTCATCTGCAGTGAGTGAAAATTTGACCTCCTCCTGACCAATTTGGATGCCTTTTATTTCTTTGTGTTGTCTGATTGCTGAGGCTAAGACTTCCAATACTATGTTGAACAACAGTGGGGAAAGTGGATATACCTGTCTTGTTCCTGACCTTATAGGGAAAGCTCTCAGTTTTTCCTCATTGAGAATGATATTAGCATTGGGTCTTTCATATACAGCTTTTATGATCTCGAGGTATGATCCTTATATCCCTGCTTGAGGGTTTTTATCAAGAAAGGATGCTGTATTTTGTCAAATGCTTTCTCTGTGTCTATTGAGAGGATCGTGTGGTTCTTGTCCTTTCTTTTATTGATGTGATGTATCACATTGATTGCTTTGCAGATATTGAACCAGCCTGCATCCCAGGTATAAATCCCACTTGGTCATGGTGAATAATTTTTTGTAATGTATTGTTGGATCCAGTTGGCTAACATCTTGTTGAGGATTTTTGCATCCATGTTCATCAGGGAAATTGTTCTCCTTTTTAGTTCTTCTTTTTAGTGGGGTCTTTGTCTGGTTTTGGAATCAAGGTAATGCTGGCTTCATAGAAAATTTGGAAGTTTTCCTTCCATTTCTATTTTTTGGAACAGCTTCAAGAGAATAGGTGTTAAGTCTTCATTAAATGATAAACATTTCTTTTAAAGTTTGGTATGAGTTATATGGTGAGTCAGTTTCTCAACACTACAGGCTAATTATTTTTTTTTCCATTGATTTTTGGTGCCATTTTTATTTATTAAGTGTCTGTATATAAATATTTCTTTCTCTAGATTCTTTTCCATTCCATTTTATATATGAGTATCATACTGTTCATTAGTATACCTGATGATATGCCCTAACATCTCAAGGGACAAGTGTCCCATCTCTCACCTCTTTAGTTAAGTTGATAAGCTTTTTGGTTTCTTAATGTTTCCATATGAATTTGAAACATAATTTGTTCACTCACCGATACTACTACCCTAGGTTCTGATATTATTACATGTCTTTCCTACTGCAATATACAGGCTTTGAAATGATGTCTTTTATTCTACCATGGTCCTCCAAAATCCATTTTTTAAAATTTTTGTCAGCATAGAGCCCAATGCAAGGCTCGAACTCAGGAACCACAAGATCATGACCTGAGCTGAAGTCGGATGTTTAACCAACTGATCCACCCAGGGGCCCCTCCAAAATCCATTCTTGCTTCAGAAATCATAGTGATTTATATTACATGAAATTTGTATCATTTAGTTTTCTTCTATAAAATTCTTTTACCATGGCCTACAAAGTTCTAGGTAAGCTGGCTTAATGTCTTCTTCTCTGACCCATGTTTTATCATGATCTCAAGCAATCACTAGTATCTAGACACTGGCCTTCTTTCTTTATTTGCAAAATTCCATCCCTACTTCAAAAACTTGGTGCATTCGATGGTCTCTGCACATTATCCTGTTCCTCCAGAGCTTAGCACATCTTTCTCTTCGTCAGGATTGTAAACATGTCAACTCCTCAGAATGGCTTCTCATCCCCTGCAATTCATTTACATTAGTTCCCACCCCATCATTATTTTCTATCACAGTTGTCTGTTTATTTCCTTCACAGCATTTATTTCAATAAGCATCTTCATTTTCTGCTCTTCATCTCCTTCCCTTCCGGTCCCCCTAAGATATATTTTCCTTGAGAGTAGGGACTTTGTTTTAGCAGAGTATCTAACACATAACATGTACACAAAAGCAATTAGTTGAATAACTGAATGATAGACCTTGGTGCATAATGGTAAAGCTATAAACACTTGACAACATTGCCATAAAAGAGTTTTGTAGATACAAAGGGGAAGAAGAGGAGATCAGAATTATTGAGTATCCACCTATTGTTAGATACACTGTCCATATATTATCTTATTTAATTTTATCCTTACAGCTACACTCTGTGTAATGTATTATTATCCCATTTTCAGATGAAACCAAGACTCAGATGCGTTTATTTTCTTGTCCACTATTATATAGTTAGTGGTTGAGCCTGGAATTAACTACAGAAGTTGATGCTGTTGATTTTAGCTACATTAGTCTTTGGTAATACTTTGCAAACTAGTTATAATTTCCTCTACATTAATGCACTTATAATATTTTTAACAGTAAAAATATTTGTACAGATTATCCTTTCCCCAAAATTATAAACTCCACTTAAGTAGTTGACACTTACTCATCTATTATAATTCTGCAGTTCCTAGCACGTTATCTAGTATACAGAAAATATTCCATAATGTTTTATGATCCTAAGTGAATTGGAGGCTGAATTTTCCTGTTAACCTTTTGGACAAAGTGCTTACTCTATTTTTTTAGCCTAGTATTTGCCTGAGGGTAATGTTCTTGTTAAGAAACTGACCAAGTATAAGGGTTGATGTATTTTACTGTTGTATTTATTGCATTTCTCAGCCCTGGAGATTATCTAAGTGAAGTCATTTGAAAAATTCACTTCAAAAGGAACTCCACTCTTGGATATACTTCACAGAAGAAAAAGTAAAATAAGAATTTGGTCTCTAATGACATGAAGAAAGTCAAGAAATTACTGGCTGTATAATAGGCTTTGTCTGGTTAAAAAAAAAAGAAAGAAAGAAAGAAAAAAGCATCTATACCCTGATGTTTGAAAAGGAATAAGTATGTGGGTTTTTTTTTAATCTTGGGGATCTGTTGCTCATGTGTCTTATGCATAAGCGAATGAGATTATCTCCTATTATAACACTCAAGTTTTCATTGTGTCCTGTGATTTACAGACATTATTTCTTTGAATCCATGCTTTAACTGAATAGTATTCCTAGAAGACATTGTTATTATTCATTAGGAAAACTGAAAACCAAAGGGTTAACTTTTCTTTAATGCATTTCAATTCTACTGATACCATGCTTGATTTTAAGTTTAAATTCTTATCCAAAAAAAGGCTTTTTAATAACTTCAAAATTATACAACTATTTCAAAAAGTCTCAGATGTCAACTTCTAATCTTCAAATTCTGCCTTACTTGTCAATCATGCACACTTTCCTTGTATTAATATCACTAAATGATTTTGTCAACAGAGATCTCTAATTTATGGTGTATTATTTAGTTGCATGGATGTATGAATATTATTAAATGTATAAAAATATGAGAAAATTAAGAAAGTATAACTGAATGATTTACACCTTTAAAAATTGGGACTAGGGGCCCCTGGGTGGGTCAGGTGGTTAGGCATCCAACTTTATTTAGGCTCAGGTCACGATCTGAAGGTTGGTGAGAATGAGCCACACATTGGGTTCTACACTGACAGCATGGAGCCTGCTTAGGAGTCTCTTCCTCTCTCTCTGCCTTTCCCTCACTCATGCTCTCTCTCTTCTCTCTCTCTTTAAAATAAATATACCTTTTTTTTAATTGGGACTAAATAAATTTATCTTTCAGAAATAGAAATTCGTTACATAATTCAAGCATTTTTGAAAGATCCTTTCCCTAGATGAGCATCTTATTTCAAAATTAAATAAAGTTACTTCTGATCTGCTTCAATATTATAATATTAGATATAAGGATAATATCAAATGAAAACACACTACCTCAATGTAATTTACAACTTTTATTATGTCACTAAATTGTTTCATTCAGGTGACTTTTATTTTTTGTAGCAAGACTTTCTCAGTGACAGAAGCAGCATGCTGATTCACTTTCTGATACAAGCTCCTTCATCTGGTTAATACATCCAGAATGCTTGCCTGTCATTTCATGTGCCATAGAATATGTTCTTACACAGAACTTGAACTCTAAAACCACATATGTTGAGAATACAATCTTTCCTAGTAGTCAGACAGTTCAAATATTTTTGTTTATCCTCAATAAAGCTGAAAAAAATTTCCCTTCATATTAATAAGTTCAATTTGTGCATATACTAAAAAATTGTCAAGTTAGAATTGTATGTCCATTCATTAACTTGCAGTAAAAAATACTTTGCTAGCATTATCTGTTCTGTGTGTTGGTCTCCCACATCATAAGTCAACTTCTGAATACACTGAGACATTGTGTCATGGAAGAATGATACCTGAGCTATCTTCTATACAGATCTGACCAACAATTTTTTTTAAGGTTTATTCATTTCTAAGAGAGAGAGAGAGAGAACAAGCAGGGGAGGAGCAGAGAGGAGAGAGAGAGAGGGAGGCACAGAATCCAAAGAAGGCTCCAGGCTCTGAACTGTCAGCACAGAGCCCAATGCAGGGCTCGAACTCACAAACCACAAAATCACGACCTGAGCCAAAGTCGGAAGCTTAACTGACTGAGCCACCCATGTGTCCCATGACCAACAATTCTAAGCAAACAGATTTAAGGCAGACTTTCACTAATGTCTTGAAAATTATCTATGATTTTTTTTACTTGTTGTAACCTAAAGTCTTTCCTTGCAAGAAGTGACATCTGCTTTATGGCTTTTTAAATCAATAGTCTTTCCTTTGAATAATTCTTTTGGTTTGGGAGTTACTACTTCACATTGTTTAAAATGTATATACTGTTTACCTTACAATAGTTCCATAGTTTCAATAGCCAGTGTATCTCTGCATATAACACACCAGGGCTTACCACTTCATCATCATATATGGCTACAAAATTGAACTCAACATAAAAAGATTTTTATTTCCAAGTAAAAAAAGATATGAACTCTTTTGGTCTTCATGCATTTGAAATCACTTTCCTAGTCATCATTTGGTTTATTGCTGCTATGAAGACATTATGTCTTCTTTTTATATAAGAAATTTCCAGTGAAATCTGTTTGCCATATGCAAATTATGGTTAAAAATAAATAATATAAATTACATTTCCCTCATTTAGTAAATAATGATAGACCATAAATTTAAAAAAAAAAAAACAAAACAGGTTTGGCCAAACATGAAAATGATTGCTAAAAGAGCAAGCTATAAGAATAAACAAATGCTTTTTAAAAAAGAATTTTACACTTAAGCTTATAATGGTAAAACTGACCTTAATGCATTAGTGTTGTAACGTAGTGCTACTATGCACAGCTGCTATGGATCTGCAAGCCCACAAGTGACTTACCACCTGAATTCAACAATATGCTACCTGATCTATATCCTGCACAATGAAACCAGCCCACTGATGCCAACACAAGGACACATTTCTATGAAAGTTTCTACGCACTCTAGATTTCTGTATTTACCACAAACCAGTAACAAGTACTTCCCTGATTCCTTTCCGGGAAACTGGTTAGGGCCTGTCCTTGGGCTGTGAGTTTGGGGGCGCATACTTGAAGACGTATAAATTGGCAGTCCTATTCTTCTTCTGTCAGCTAAATTTCATAAAAATGTTTCATAAATTTACCTCCATGAAGTGCAGTGGAGGTGATGTTATTTTCTCAAAAGTGTTATTTTCCAGATAGTCCCAGACATGTTTCCTACATAATCAATCATAAATGTGGTGCTGATTTGAATTTTTATCCTTTTTTGCTTATTTTAATGTGTTGTTTGAGAAACCGTATCAGGTGCTGCCAGCCAGATATCTTATTAAACCAAAAGTGTTTGGCATATTCTTTTGATTGTCCTCAGAGATGATGAATCTTGTGACTTTGAGAATGGATTCGATCTTTAGTACCAGCCAAAATCATACCGAGTCAAAATGCGGCTAGACAATGATGGAATTAATTTATTTTGATGCTCATTAATTAAGCTCTAAAGGCAATTTCAACAGGGAAATTCAAAAACTGAATTGAGTAATGACAATATCATTATAAAGAGTGATCTTCCAAGACTAGAGGCTGATTGTGTTAAAAATCCACCAAGAATTTTCTGGATAAACTTCTTGGCTTACCAGTTGAGACCTACATGATCTAGGTACTGTCTCTTATTACTTCTCTTGCCCACACAATCTTATTAGCTTCAGACATACCAAAGTTTTTGTGGTTCTCTAATTATATCATAGACATTAGGCTTCTTCCCATTTGCACTTCCTGATTCCTCCCCCGTGAGCATCTTCTACACTTAATCACCTAACACCAATTTCTCCTTCAGGACTCATTTCTAGTGTCATCTTACATCTTACCTGAACACACCCCCCAGTCTGAATTACCTACTTCACCTCTGTCTAGGGTGTGTAACACCTTTCACTGTAGAGCATGATCATTGACTCGCTGTTCTGATAATCGTAGCTATCAGTCCTGACCCAAGGGTGTTTCAGAATGCTGGATGTGATGTATTTGGGGGACATAAGATCATTTGGTAAATTATAAAATGAAATAGGATAAGATAGGATGAAATTGAATGGACAGGAAGGATGTAGAATAGACAAGAAAATATCAGAATGCCTCCTCTGTAGTAAGGGGGAGGATGGTTTCTTGAAATTTTTGATTGAACACAAACATTAGTTTACTATGTAACATATACTTCTTTCTGGGATTCACTGTCCAAAATGTTTGAAAGCCATAGCACTACATTTCAAGTGCTTATCGATCTTGTCTTCCCAGTACCCAGCACCATTGCTGGCATGTTGTAGGCAATGAGATGTTTGTTGCATGACTAAGTGTAAAACCTCCCAAGTTAATGATCTTTTTAAAAAAGATATATTGGATTTTATAAATCCTAGTATTTTTAAAAGGAGTTATTGTTACATTGTAATTAATATCAATATTTTTTGTTGTAATTATTATGTTTATAATTAATGCTTGCAAGCTCATCTCTTGACGATTTTTATTTTCTCCAGTACACCTTTCCTATATTTAGAAAGTGATGCCTTGGCTATGGGTTTCTGAGTCAAACACCCAGGTCACCACAGGAATGAACAACTCAGAAAATTAACATACTTTTCCATTCAAAGGTTCTTTTGTAAAAATGAAAACAAATATTTTGTTAACAGTTAAGCTTAGTACTGACCATTTTGCACCCCTCCCATATACACACACAAAGCACAATTCAGTGCTGTTCATGCTAACATTTTGTTGCTATTTCATCTTAAGTATTATAATCCTGTTTAACTCCAGCCCTACTTAGAAAGTTAATTTTAATCTATCTAAATTTCTTCCTTAGACATTTCTGTAGTATATAGATGGTCCTGGATTCCCAGGTTTATGGAGCAGCATAATGGAATGGAAAGAGCCCTGTATCCTATTTAGAACACCTGGGCCTGCTCTTTCTTTAAGTATCTTATTAACTTGATTATGTCTGGTTCATCTCTCTACACCTTAGTTTCTTCAAGTAAAATGTACTATCAGGTTCCCACTCAAGTTTGGGTATTCTGTGAATCAGGTAAGAAGTCCTCTGAAGTTCTTCCCTTCTCCAGCATTCAAAGATCCTGCTTTTGTTTTCATCTTTCATGAAAAGCTTCTTCCCCTGGGGAGTTCCTGATAACACACTGTTAATTTTTTTTCCCTAATATATTCTTAAATTTCCTTTTTCCTATCCATGTGCAAAAGTAGATTGATTGTTAGCAGTGAATATCTTCATATGTCTTTTCAATAACGACCTTTTCATCTTTTTTTTTGTTTTTTTTTGCATAAAATTCTTTTTAAGCATCTATTTTCCTATTAGGCATTTGGTTTATACCAATAGCTGTCAATTGTGGTCACACCTAGAAATGACTGAGGAATTTTCTAAAATACTGACAGCTAAGCCTAATTCAAAACCAATTATTTAAGACTAGAGATGAGACCTGGATGTGAATATAGTTCAGACTCTAGAGGTGATTCTAATTTTAACCATGGTTGAAAGTTTCATACTAACATACATTGGTATCCTTAGAAACTCACAGGATTACTTATCAAATGCTTCCTAGATATATGTTGCTTTTCTAATGGCTTTAGCTAAAGTACGGTGTTTAAGCCGTAGATTTAAATGACATGTCTGAGGAGAAAGCAGAGATGTAGAATATTTCAGCCACAGTATAATCCCATAAAAATAACTGTGATAAACATGTAAAGAAAGGGGTTATCAAAAATTTTCCCAGAATAAGCAGAAATAATATGTTTACTGGGTAGAATAACCAAAGGATTAGGCAGAACCAATCAAAGGTAAAAATGGGCTGCCAAATGCCTCATTACAGATACTAATCTTTCTATCAGTGTTCCATGCTCTTTTCAATTTTCAAGGTGGTTGTCCCTTACAATGTTCAGGCAAGGCAGCTCTTGATGATGGAGATTGTTAACACTCCATCTCTCTTTGTGCCATATCATAATATAAATCTGCTCCATATTATTTTTTTAAAATTTTTTAATGTTTAATGTTTATTTTTGAGAGAGAGAGAGAGAGGCAGAGATTAGCAGGGAAGGCACAGAGAGAGAGAGAGAGAGAGAGAGAAAGAGAGAGATTTCAAAGCAGGCTCCAGGCTCTGAGCTGTCAACACAGAGCCCGATGCAGGGCTTGAACTCAAGAACAGTGAGATCATGACCTGAGCTGAAGTTGAATGCTTACCCAACTGAGCCACCCAGGCACCCTATATTATTAAGTGTAAAGGAAGACCTGTGGTGGCATTTGGAGAAAGTGCAATATCAATCTTGGACATAATCTAAATCAAGGTGACACATTCAAAGAAGCTGTTGGGAAACATGACTTTTCTTAAGAGCATCAGTGGTAGGGAATCTGATGAGGAGGAGAACAGAGATATCCAGATCCTCAGTTAAGGTTGTCTTTTAAAGATTAGAAAGTTAGTCTGTCTCCTACTTTTCATTAACCTAAAAAAGACTTTAAGTATATAATCTTTCAATGTTTTGCCATGAATTGCCTTTAGAATAAGAAAGATGTTTTCCTTTTAAAATAATTTGAAAAATTTAACTTATTTAACGTTTTTCTTTTTAATTAAAGATCTACTTAGCCAATTTTCATATTGGAAAATCTAGATATTCTTTTGAAAGTTTGGTTTCAGTGTCATTTGTACTTGAGAGAACACCATTGTGAAAAATACAGCACTGCTAAGTAAGCGTGACTCTAAATTCAGATCAATACGTGACGGTGATAGAAAATGCAGAGCATACCTAATCCAGCTAACTATGCCCCTGACAAATGCAGTGTGAGCACTGTGTCATTGGTGCCTTTCCTTTCTTTATTTGCATTATCCATCAGGACAGCCCATGAGGGAATGCCTGGGAAGCGTGGAGCTCTCTGTAATAAGCCACAACACTAATGAGGCATAACAAATTTAGCAAGTATCATGTATAATCTTGATCTTTCATTGACACTATTACCCACATAGATTACAGGTTGCGATTTGTTATCTGTCTAATGCAGATGAACTGGGAGGGCGTAGCTGACTTACTCCTTCCATAGTTCAATAATTTTTAACAAATTGTCATCCTCCAAGACAAAAACTCAATAGTCCTGGCCTCTGTTTTTGCTGCTGCTGCTTCTCAGCAGGGTTGGCTGGCTGTTTTTGCAGAAGGTCAGCCAGATTTTGTCTTTCTCACAGTTTTGGTTTCCTCCTGGGAGAGAGGGTCTAATATATTTCCATAACACACCAACTGAACCCAAGATAAACAAGTGCCCAGAGAAACATGGCCCTCGTATATGCCTCTCTTTAGTTCAACAGTTTAGAAATCAGATATCTGCAGTGATCCTTGTCTGTAGGAATTGTTGAGCCTCAGCCAAGAGAAGGGGGTTGCGGTGAGGCCACGTGTCACTGCATGATGACAATGTGTCATGGTGATACTTTTGAGTTGAAACTAATAATAACTTAGAAAGAATCCCTGTATATTGCCATTTCACAGATCCTTTAAAAAAGTTAAATTCATTATCCTTCAAATTACCTCTTAGGAGCAATAGTTCCATGTCATAGATAAATGCATTTTCTACACAGAGAAGTTGTTAGAAGTTGTTAGTAAAAGGAAAATGTGTATATCCTGATGTTTAGGTCTGAATTTTTCTGAAAAGAGAGAAACAATCACAAGTCTATGTACATATGAAATACCTTCAAAAACACTTTAGAGGATCGTAAAAATGTGCAAGCTCCCTTACCTCTCTTATTCTTTCTATGCTTATTAAGTCTCTAGAATGAATTTTACCTTTATCTCTACTCAATTCTTCTTTGCAAAAAAAAAAAAAATCTACACGGGCTATAGTGTTTCATACAAATTTAGACCCAGGAATGACAAAATTATAATTCATATTTTCATTCCTTCTAAATCCTAAATTTTTTAAGATCAAAAAAGGAAAACAGATATTTTAGTTAATCACAAATTAGTTATAGCTGATAACATCAAATTTAACAAACCAAAAGCGGTTAGGCTGGGAAAGCTACCAAAGGGAAGAAATGGAGAGTAGTAGTCACATTAGTTATAATTAGGCATTTATGTAGTTTCCCTTAAAAGCAGTGGCCGTATACCCAGAAAAAAAGTATTACCAGAACCTATGCTACCTTTCATCTACCAAGTACTGATTTGGTCCAGTGAAAATTATTATTTGTGAGTTCTGGGTGTTTATCATGGGGAGAGAGGAAGAGAAGACAGGGAAGAAGTTTACAGACATAATATTGCCTATTTCCCAGTTTTACCTGGTACTAGGTTCCAGGTTCATAAGCTAACATGTCATTTTCATCATGTTGCTGGGTCTATACAATTTCCATGTTTTTTTCTATCTTAACACAATCTTGATATTACTTTAATATTTGCCTACTTTATAGCCTCTTCCTATGTTTATTTCTTTTTAATATCATGAGAATTTGTATGCAGTAACATTTAGGATTATAATTCTTGTATTCTACTAGCTTAATGACAGAGAGAAATAGCAAAATATGTTGAAAACTAGCATTTATTAAGGTTCTTTAGTCTATGTTCAAGATTAATTAATAAATGAGTAGTATTGTTAATTTCTTATGATTCTCTAATGCAAATTTTTAATGATTTTATTGATTTTTTAAGGTAAGATGTTTGTCAGGTATAATCTTATATGTTACCTAAAGGCCAATGAACAGTGGTATTGAGAGTGGCCCTTGGGTTCCAGGGTTAGACAGTTAGGATGATTTGATTTTTAAGGTCAAAATTATTCTTATTCTTATTTTATGTTTATTTTAGAGAGAGAGAGACAGCATGTGCAAGTGGGGGGAGAGGTAGAGAGAGAGAGAGAGAGAGAGAGAGAGAGAGAGTATCACAAGCAGGATCCACACTCAGCATGGAGTCTGACATGGGCTCCATTCCATGCTCCTGGAATCATGACCTGAGCCAAAATCAAGAGTCAGACGCTCAACCAACTGAGCCACCCAGGCGTCCCAAATGGTCAAAATTATTCTTAAATGATATCAAGTTAAGTTTTATTGAAAAAACATAAAGAAAGAAAAAACCTTAAAAACTGTCTTTGGTGTTTTTAAATAAGTTAGTTGAAGGGAAACACTTTTGCAGAAAAAAAGATTGCAGTAGTGTGTAACTACAGCCTGCTCCCAGGGACCAACATCACATGTGAAAGGCTCATTATCCTTAAATCAACAAACTGGCAAGTCATTGTTGGGGCCTACTATGTGCAAAGGTCTGGAATAGGGTCTAGTAAATTCAGAGAGCAAGATAAATTGCATTAGCATCCAGTGACAGAGACCAGCATGGGTAGTTATTTTTAAAATAGTAAATGATGCGAGTCCTAGCTAAAAAAAAAAAAAAAAAAAAAAATACTCTATTTTTTCTGTTTTTCTTTTTCCAGGATTACATTATTTTTTGTGACTATGATGGTTTGTTAAGAAGCACTTATGTGCATGTTACATGTGTATTCCTAGGGAGAAAGCAGACTACTAAATTAATAAAGTAAACAAACATAAGGAGAAATTTGGAAAGTCTCATTTAACTTAAGTCTGACCTTTATTTAAGGTTTATCATCTAATTCCTACTTGCTTCTGTATGCCTATTAGGTGATGTTTCATTGAATATTTTACCACTGAGACATGTTGGATAGAATAATTTCCCTATTAGCTATCAATGGAAAAATTGGAAGATCTAATTGTTTGCTTAGGTATTAACACAACATTAACTGCATTTTGATTCAGAAATGTTACTCCACCAATTTGACTATTAGATAAGCTTTTGTTCATTTCAAGATTTTTATATTTAAGTATACTTACTTGGGTTTTTAAAAAAATGAATTAATAGAAACTCAGTTAAGACCATTTCAAGAAGCATGAATTCTTTTAAATTTTCACTTTTCAAATGTTTATCAGAACCCTATTAACTCTGAATTAGAATCAATGGTATTTCATATTTTTATGAATGAATTCTATTTTGTATGGAACAAAGAATCATATATTTAAAATGTAGAAGCCTGTTACAATCAAAGATATTAATTCTTTTGAAATGGGAGTACTATTTCTAAAAAAAATGGATTGCTTTTTGAAAACAAAATCTCTTAAAGATATATAGCTAACATATTCTTCTCTGAAATAGACATTAGCAGAAGTAATAATAAAAAAATACTGTTGAGAAACAGCAATTCTCAGATTTCAGATGTGTGTTTAGTTGAAATCTTTTTTGTGATCCAAGTAGGATTTTCTGAAGAATTATCTGAAATGCAACTAAAGACTTCACTTAAAAATAGATTTGGATTTTGCTGAAATCCAGAATTTAAAAAACAAAACAAAACAACAGTTTGAACACATTGGAACCAGTGTCAGTTTATATTCTAAAAATGCATCATAATTTATTTCAGCTCAATTTCAAGAGCAACCATTGAATATGTACTACTGTATGTTAGTTCAAAAGAAAGCTCACTTTAGAACTTTACAAAATGTTTTACATTCCTTTGTATTAATTAGTGAAACGGCTGTTTATTCACATCTGGGAAACCAAGAACAACAGTGATATTGTAGTGTCAATATAGTCAATAGATTTATAATTCCCAATTAACTTATTTTAAATTTGCTTAACTTATTTCATGTTAATGCAACAAAATTCTAGTATACTTATACAATATTGTCACTTTCCTGTGCTCTAGTGGAGGAAGCATTTGACTTGGCATTAAAAATACTGGAATCTTGACCAGATTCTCTAAGTAATTCTGTGGCCATAGGATGGCAGACAGGATAGCTGATCTAAGAACTTGCTAGGTTCTATGGGCCCAGGTGAGGGACGTGGCCACACCTGAGCATTCTATACTGTACTATTCTCTATAGGCATGTAGTATGTTGTATAATTCCAAGATTAATGAGGTACACTGGGCTAGATTAAAGGGGTCTCTAATGCATTTTCAGATAACCCCAAGCGCAGGGATACCAAAGTCCTACAAATATAAACCTGGGCTTAGAAGGGGCAACTTCAGGTTCCAGAGGTCTGATATGATTTCCACTTATGTAGACTGTGTAGTATGGTTCATGGTGAGTCTTATTTAGGAAAAATCTAATGTTATACTTCCATCTTCCAATGGGGACTGGTGTTGATCTCTCTGTGTATCATAATGGTATGAAGTTCTTTTTGTATACTTTAAAGATGTAAATCTTGTTGGGTTCAACCCATTATGTATGTATATCTGATTTCATCATCAGTCTGAAATTACTGCTATTTAAAATTTATCAAAACAGTGGTTGTACAATGACTCTTAATTATATCTTTCACTTTCCAGAAGCCTCATATTTGGCCTCTTCACTTTGGAAAATAAGATTATTGGAACTATAACATCTAGGTTGCTTTTCAACCCTAATATATTGTTCTCTAAGTAAAAAATCCACATTTGTGGAGGAATAAGTTGTTTTTTTCTATATCCTAACTCAAATTTCATGACATATCTCTTTTGAGATGAAAGTTTTAGGCTGCCATTAATTTCCAGAAAAGTCTAAGCATTTCATATAGTGCCTGAGTATCATGCTATAATCTGAAAAACACAAATATCAAATTTTAGTATCTGGGCCGAACCCATGGGCGGACTTCAACTTCCTCTCCTAATAAGTGTTATTGAAGACATATTCATCCTAAAGAGGGTGGTATCAGCCTCAAGGTGGCCTTTCAAATTTAGACTACCCATCTTGCAAAATAGACTTTTTTTTTTTTGCTGCATAGTAGGACATTCTGGCCTGGTGCACAAAAGACTCTCCATGCTGCATTTATCCTCTGTGGGTTTTTCTCTACACATTGGCCAGAGGAATTGTCCTAAGAAAGATCAGGAACTGTGTCATTGTGCACAAAGCTGAATCAGAAGAACATACAGAATCATTCAGGGTCCAGGAGGAAAAATAGAAATCCTGGTGCTTGGAGTGCCTGGATGGCTCAGTTGGTTAAGCATTCAACTCTTGAATTCATCTCAGTTCATGATCTCATGGTTTTGTGATGGAGCCCCGTATCAGGCTCCACACTGAGCAGTTCTGGGCAAATGGAGTGAAAGCCTCGAGAGCTAGAATGGCAGAAGGGGTGGAAACATTTTCAGGGGCCACCAGAAGAAAGGAGAAATCAGAGAGTCAGAAAATAGAAGAACGATAATTCATTTCTTCCTCATAGTTTTTGATTTTCCACCCATAGTTTCTATTAGCAAAACCTAGCAGAATATGAACTAAGGAAGGATCCTTGAAATACAGTTTTTAGCTCAAGGATTAACAAACAAAATACAGGAATGAACAAAATACAAAATAACAAACAAAATACAGGAAAATAAAATATATATAAAATAAAATAAATAAATAGATCATGAGCAAATAGGTAATAATGACCACACCTCACAACTGCTAGTTGTAGTTAATTCTTTCTTTTTCCTTTTTTGGGGGACTGTGAAGTGTCCTTGAGATAAGAGAAAATGAAAACAAGAGTTAATACATATGATTGTGAGAGTCTTTGCTGTATGAATGTACATTCTGTGCCTCACTGAAAAGAATGAAGAGTTAAAGTGGAAGACCTGCTTAAGTTTCTCTCTCTCTTTCTCTGTCCCTCCCTCTGCCCTTCTTCCAGCTCACACTTTCTCTTTCTCTCTAAATTAAAGAAGATAAATTTTAAAAAATAAATGTGCTATAAAACCTTTCTCCTTTACAGTCATTCTTTATTGTTAGTCTTGTACCTTCTGAATGCAGTAATGTACAGTTTTCAGGATATTCTAATGGAGTCCTGAATCAAAAGTCCCATATGATCCCTATACAAAGATGTAGAGTGATCGATATTACCTCAGTAAAGTGAACAGATAAGAAATAATCTTAAAAATATGTTGATGAAATAAACTTACTCCAAAATTCAGAGAATAAAGAATACAGTCATAGGAGGCTTAGGTGATTCACTTTATCTTTTTGTGCCTGTTTTCTCATCTATAAAATGGGAATAATAAAGGTACCTACCTCACTAAGTTATTGTGTACATTAAATGTGTTTATGCATTTAAAGAGTGTATTACATATGTCATAGACTACAAATTGGAAGTATTTCCAATAAGGTATCAGTATGATGAAATGCGTATTTACAATTTATCCTGTTTCAAGTTGGGTTCATAGGTTTGCTTAAGGAGGACCTAGAAGAGCAAGGTTAGATAAATCTCTGAAACTGTCAGATTCCCACTATTGTGGCCCCAGTGACTTTATTTACCTAGCCTGAGGGGTTTATGCCCTCAATATTCTGCTTTTCATTGTTTGAGATGAACAATGATTTCTGATTTGTCTAGTCTTTATGTGAATCATGTGTGAGATGGGAAACATTATCCCATCAATAAATTTGCTCATTAGAACAATTCCCCACCTTTCATCTTTCTTCACCTTCCTAACATAAATCTTTGTGTACATGTATATGTATATGTGTTCCTTCATTTTCACCCATCACAGGACTCCTAGACTTTTCCACATGACATTTGGAAGGTCGTCCTCACCTCACTTGACCTCAGCTCACCTACATTCACTAAAGGTAAGAGATTGCAAGGCACAATTATACTGTGGTTTCTTCATGTTTCATTAACACTATCCAGTACATGTTTATATCTAAATAACTTACAATTAAAACAAATACCAAGCACCAATATGGGGTAAAAGAATACAAAGAGTCAGGTGTATATGGAGGGTGAGGGATCCTTTGGGTCACTTCATCGCTTTATAGGGACCAGTTTGATTTAATGTAAATACCTTTAGAAACTTACTTCTCTACTGCATTTTAACCAATAGGAAAAGTCAAAATATATTCAGGATTGAGGGCGGAGGATAATGATATTAAAATAAAAAAGTACTTCTCGAAAATACTGTGAACATATTAAAGTTGATATTAAACTTAACATGGTTTTTGTGTGTGTATGGTTGTTGAGGAGAGTCATGTCTGTAGTGTGTAGTATCCCCATTGTAAAAAAAATCATGGTTGTATTAGATTTTGAATGGAAAGATATGACTCCTCAGTCTAGATAAAACTGTCAGTTTAATAGGAATGATTTTATTTATGAAAATATATTCATGGAAAGGAAATAGCTGTGTGTCCTCAGTGTAAGAACCTCTCTGAGGTCTCATTTGTTTTAGTGTAGTGCTTTCTCAATCTGGCCTGGCTGGCCAACCTCTCACTCTCTCTCTGGCTGTAACCATCACTGGGCAAACAATTTTTACCAAGCCATTAGACTCACTTTGGTATTCCTGCTCCATGGTGACTCTGACTCAGTCTGACTGTCTAGATTCCTGGCTTTGGTTCACTTGACCTTGGGAACCTACTTGCTCATTCTTGGCATGAATGATTCCTTGGCTATTAGACCCTCAACTTACCCTGACTCACCTCTAACTGCAAAGCCCTCAGCACTAGCCAGGTTTCCAGGCCTTGGTCTCTGACAGATCTGGGATGTTTAATCAGCAGCTTGTCTGGCTCTGCCTAACCTCCTGCTTGACTCCATCATATTTCTCCAAGGATGTTTTTATTTCTCTGTTCAAGTTTGAAAGAACAGGCCAAACACATTGATACAAGTGATTGGCATTAGTGGCTAGCTGGTTGTCTAGGGACCAGCTGGTTGTTTAGGGACCAGAGACCTGATAGGATAGCTTTGCCCGGTAACTTTGCTGAGGCAGGGGCAGCCAAGAAACATGTGTCGCTTATCAAGAGAAATCACACTTTTGTTCTCATTTATATCTGTAGCTCTGTCTCCTTTCTCATTTCTAGTTGTTTTTTATTTCCTCTATTTTTTTTCCTTCTTTAGATTAACTACTTGTTTATCTCTCTTATTGGTCTTTCCAAATAGCCTGATTTTTACTTATCTTGCTTTTTCTTTCTATTTTATTAATTTTATTATTAATTCTATTTTCTTATTTATTTAAGTTATTTAGTGGCTAAGAATATAGACTTTGCAGCCAGACTTCCCAGACCATAACCCTGGCTCCACTGAATATTAGACATGTAACCTGGGATGAGTTACTTGGTCCCTCATAGCTCTGCTCTCTTACCTATAAAATGGGAACAGTGAGAAACTTACCTTATTTGGTTGACATTTACCCTCATCTCTACTTTAAAATCAAGGTAATTACTAGGCCTACCACCAGAATTTGTTATTTGAAATCATTATAAAAAAGCATATATATTACTTTATCGTATTTGTTTTTATAAATATTTTCATAACTATAATTTAATTGTTGCTTGTAAGACTTTGTAATTTATGCACTTGCAATATTGATATTGAGATAGGTTTCACGAGTGTGCCAGAGCTTTCAATGATGCAAACAAAGGTTATGAAGCCCTGCCTTCCAGAATAGCAGAGAAGCAAGCTAGGAGGAACCTAGATCTTGAAGTAGCCCATCACATATCCTCAAGCAGTCTCTCCCTTCTACACTATTACATGAGAGAAATAAATTTTTATCTCTTTGAGCCATTGCATCTCGGAGTATAGCATCAAAACATATAGTCTAGCATTAACTCTAAAAATTTACACACATGCAAATAACTTTTTCACATTGACAGTGACTATAGTTGGTGCTGGTGTATTATTCTTGAGTTGCATTCCTTCTTCCCCCTGCCCCCAATAATTTTGTAGAAGGTTTTGTACCACCTTCTAATATCCAACATTTCTGATGAGAAGTACAATGCTGGTCTGACTTTTTTCCCCCTTTGGAAGTATTTTCTTTATTTTGTCCAAAAGCTTGTAATGATTTTCTTTTAGTATTTGGATTCTAAGAATTTTACAGTTGAATATGTTTTCTCATCAATCCCTCCTGGAATACAAAGAGACTTTTTTGCAATAAGTATTTCATCTTCTTTAGATAATTTTATTTATTATTTTTATTCACTCTTGATTCTATTTCTTTTTTTTCTTCCTTTTCAGGGATTCAAATATTTTCATGTTCTGTTTTCTGAATCTATCTTCTATTTATCTAATTGTTTTTTCTGTAGTGATTTTTAACTCTTTCTACATTTTTTTCAGTATTTGAGATTTACCTTGCACCTATTTGAGTCTCAGAATTGGCCATTCTCTAACTTACAGGGCTCTTAAGCTTAAATATCATGTTAGCTTTTCTTTTTGGCAACTCTTCCTTTTGTTTTTTCTGTACTTAATATGTTGTGGTTCATAGCAGAAAAGATGGAAAACACACATGATAGGTGAGAGATCTCAGCAGAGAGATAGAAACTGTTAAAAAAAAAGAGACAAATTGAAGTTCTAGGAATGAAAACACAATATTAGAGATGAAAAATTCCTTTTATTGGTAAATCAGCAGACTGTACACAAAGAGAAGAATCAGTGAACCAAAAATAAGGTTAATAGAAATTATCCAAACTGAAATACAATGAGGAAAAAGGGTGAAAAAATAACCCAGAGCATCCATTAGTTGTAAAAAATATCAGATAGTTTTACATGCATGTAACTGGAGTACTAGATATAAAAGAAAGCATGAATGCAGCAGAAAAAAACATGTCAAGAGATAATTGCTCAAATTTCCAAAATTAATAAAAGGCAATAAATCACAGATCCAAGAATCTCAGAAAAGGAGAACACATAAACATCCACATCAAATTGCTAAAATTTAAACATAAAGGAAGTCTTGAAGGTAACAAAAGGAACAAAAATTTTACTTACAAGAAAACAAGCTTAAAACTGCAACTGAACTGTCTTCACAAAACAATAAAGTCAGAAAACAATGGAAAGAGTGTTTTAAATGCCTGAAACACACACATAAAAACTACAAACAGAACCAAAAATCTGTCACCTACAATTCTATCCTTTACAATATCCTTTAATAATGAAGCAGAAATAATTACATTTCTGGTAGAAAAAAACTAACAGAATTTATCTCCAGCAAACCAATGCCATAATAAATGAATAAAAAAAGGTTTCTATCTGGAAAAGATATAAGACAGAAACATGATTCTAAATAAAGGAATGTAAAACCTAGAATTGATAAGCCAATAAATATAAAATACTTTTTACAAAATTATCCCTGCTTTTACACATATGTACAATTAAATGTCCTTAAAAACCACTGATTATTTAAAGTAAAAATAATATGACCATGAATTTTATAGTAAACACAGAATTAAAATATGTGCTAACAAGAAGGCAAAGAATAGGGTATGGGAGTATAGTAATTGGATATACATTCTTGTAAAGTTCTCATTTTTTTTGTGAAACAAATATTTTTTGAATGTAGAATGTGATAAGTTAAAGATGCATATTATAATATCAAAAATGGTTAAATATTATAATATATAAATTGACAATTAAAAAACACTCAAGATGCATAACTAAAGATCCTTTAGAAGAGGTAACATGACTGCTAAAAATTATATTTCTTCACTCCTAATATAAAAGACATATAAGGAGGAAAAGAGGAGCAAAGAACAGAAAGAATAAATAAAAATAAAAGCCAAAATAGAGATATATCAATAATTACAGCAAATATCAATGAACTAAACTAAAACAAAAATCTGTGCAAATAACTAATAAGCACATGAAAAAGCACTCAATATCATTGCTCATCAGGAAAATGTAAATTAAATACACCATGAAATACTACCTATACACCTACCAGAATGGCAAATTATCAAATGAAAAAGAGTAAAAACTCAAAATTTTGGAGAGGATGTAGAACATCTAGAATTCTCATACATTGGTAGTAGAAATGTGAAATGATAACAACACTTTGGAAAACCATCGGTTTCTAAAAACGTTGAGCATTCATTTACCCTATGATCCAGCAAGTCCACTCCTAGGTATTGACTCAAGCAAAATAAAACATGTTTGCAAGAAGTTATGTATGAAAAAGTTCAGATTATCTCTACTCATCATAGTCCAAACCTAGAAAGAAACAATCTTGATTTTATCAAGGGAAGAATGGATAAATGAACTGTTTTATCCATACATTGGGGTACTACTAGTAGTAAAAAGGGATGGTCTGCTGGAACATGCAAAAATATGGAAAAAACTCAGAACTATTATGCTCAGTGATAGATATTAAACACAACAATGTATCCTGCATTATTGCATTTATATGAAATTCTAGAGTAGACAATCTAACTTATGGTGATAGAAATTACACAGCAGTTGATTTTGGGGGAGTGGAAATGATGCAACAGACACAAGAGCCATCTTGAGTAATAGACATGTTCTGTAAATTGATATACATTCATTAAAATGAATTATATACTCAAGATCTCAGTATTTCTAAGTGTTACTTGAGAAACACTAAAAAAGTAGAATAGAAAAGATCCATGGTTTTAATAAACAAATCAATTTTAAAAAGGTAACGACTGGACCTTAAGGGCTGAAATAACGGGTATGGTCATTAGTATTTATTTTGATATAATAGATACTTGGAAGTGTAACATTTGAGCTGAATCCTGAAGAATGGCAAGAAGTAACAAATGGACTGTGTTAGATAAAGAACATCCTAGGCAGAGGCCCTACAGTGCTGGGAGTATTTAAAAAACTGGAAAGACATCAGTGTATCAGCAACATAGTGAATTAAAGAGAGGGTGGTATGAGATCATGGAGACTTACGGGGGTATCAGATCAATAGGCCCTTTTTGGCCATGATAAAGAGTGCAGATTTTAATCAACATAGCCAACACTTCTGCTTCTGATGAAATGATAGGAATCAAATGTATTTTTTCACTTTAAACAACTAGGTAACAAGGCAACATACATGAAACAATAGTTTTCAGAGATTGGCTAACAGGCAGTACAGGACTAGCATCCTAAAAAAGTGAAAGAAAAAAAGTGGGCCCTATGATTTTCCTAGCTTATTGCCTAGAAGCAATTTCCAGTGCAAGAAGTAGAAACTAAAATAGATCCTATCAGTTTTACCAAGTAAAACAGTTGGAAATTAGAATTTGGAGAGATAAAAATAGGTGAGTTTTTTTGGCAAAGGATACAAAAAAAAAAAAAAAAGAAAGAAAGACTATACTAAGAGAAATCACCATAGATAAGAAGAGAGAGCTTCCCTCAGATCTCTGGTTGTATGCTTGTTTCTACATGGTGATGGGAAACTGTCTTAGGCCAAGGGAAGAACCACCAGAAAGTGGTAAGCCAAACAAGTACCAGATCTCACGCAGATTGGAGAAAAACTTCACAATGCACAGGACATAGTGTAGTCTTCTGAAGGAGAGCATCTTAATTAACAAATCTAAATTAGCCCAAGATTAAAATTGTTCTGGAATCACTTTAACAAAGCCTGAAGCAAGCCTCAAAGGTATCAAACTTATTCAAAGTTAGATAAAACTAATAGAAGAAAAAGAAAAATAAAGAGATCCAAAATTACACTTGGGTATTTCAACATGCTTCTCTTACTATATGATAAAACAATTACACAGAATATCAGTAGGGATATATACAATTTCAATAGTACTTTTATATTTATAAAACAATTCACCTAACAACAGCAGAATACATATTCTTTTCAAGTGCACATGGGCTAATCATTAAAATTGACACCATGGTGGACAATTAAAAATGCCCCAATAAATAAGAGATTCTTAAAAAATGAGAACAAACTGAGGGCTGATGGGGGGTGGGAGGGAGGGGAGGGTGGGTGATGGGTATTGAAGAGGGCATCTTTTGGGATGAGCACTGGGTGTTGTATGGAAACCAATTTGACAATAAATTTCATATATTTAAAAAAATTTTTTAATGTTTATTTATTTTTGAGAGACAGAGAGAGAGATAGCATGAGCAGAGGAGGGGCAGAGAGAGGGAGACAGAGGATCCAAAGCAGGCTCCTCACTGACAGCAGAGAGCCCGAAGTGGAGCTTGAACTCACAAACTGTGAGATCATGACCTGAACCAAAGTTGGACACCTAACCAATTGAGCCACCCAGGCTTCCTCAAAAATGCCCCAATAAATTTAAAAGTGTGTTTGTTCACTGACTATAATAGAATTAAAGTAGAAATCAATAACAGAAAGATATTTGTAAAATCCTTAAATATTTGAAAATAAAACATTTTAAACAAATTTAAAAAATCACAGTGAAATTAAAAATACTATGTTCAGGGGCGCCTGGGTGGCTCAGTCGGTTGAGCGTCCGACTTCGGCTCAGGTCATGATCTCACAGTCTGTGAGTTCGAGCCCCGCATCAGGCTCTGTGCTGATGGCTCAGAGCCTGGAGCCTGCTTCCGATTCTGTGTCTCCCTCTCTCTCTGCCCCTTCCCTGCTCATGCTCTCTCTCTGTCTCAAAAATAAATAAAAACATTAAGAAAAAAAATTTAAAAAATACTATGTTCAATGAAAATAAAAACACAATATATTAAAGTCCCTGTAGGCAGTGTAGAGGAAATTTTATGGTATTAAATGCTTATATTTAAAAATTAATTTGATAAGCTAGGAACAAGAAAGATAGAAAAAAAATAAACCCAAAGTAAGCAGAATTAAAATAATATGAATTAGAACAGAAGACAAGGAGATATATAATAAAAACAATCAGGAAACTCAAACAAGCCAGTATCAATAAGATGATGAAGTTTTAGCCATATGGTCAGGAAAAGAAAGGTAAAGATACAAAATATCAGTAACACAAATGAAAGGGGGACATCATTACAAGACCTACAGCCACTCACAAGATAGTAAGGAAACATTATGAAAAATATTATGTCATTAAGTTATATAATTTAGGGTAGATACCTTGAAAGCCAACTATCAAAGCTCACTCAAGAAGAATTAGATCTGCTGAATTGTTCTACATTTATTGAATTTGTAATTATAAATCTTCTCACAAAGAGAGGAAAATGGTAATGGGCATTGAAGAGGGCACTTGTTGGGATGAGCACTGGGTGTTGTATATAAGCGATGAATCATGGGAATCTACTCCCCAAGCCAAGAGAATACTGTATACACTGTATGAATATGAATTAGAACATGTATGCTAACTTGAGAATAAATTATATTTAATAAATTTTTAAAAAATTAAAAAATAAATAAGTAAATTTCCTCACAAAAAAATACAGTCTCAGATGACTTTACTGGTGAATTCTACTAAATGGCTAAGGAAGAAGTAATGCACATTGTATATAAACCCTTTGAAAAAAAAGGACCAGGGATCACTTCCCAGCACATTTTATGACCCCAGAATTACCCTTATGAAATAACCAGGAAAACAATCACAAGAGAAGAAAACTATGGAAAAATAGTCCTTATTTTAGACACAAAAATCCATAACACAATTTTACACGATCAAATGCAGCAATGTATATTAAAGGATGATACAATATGATCAAGTTGGGTTTATCTCAAGAATGCAAGGTTGAAATAATTCAATGTAATTCATCTATTAGCAAACTACAACAAAACAAAATGAAAATACATCAAAAATAAAACCCACAATTATCTTCATACATGCAGAAAATGCATTTAGACAAAACACAGCAGCCAAAAGGGAATTTCCTTGACCTGATAAAGGGCATTTAAGGAAAATCAGCTATCATCATACTGTCTTAGGAAAGATTGAATATTATCTCTTTATGGTTGGGGGGATAAAACGGCAAGAAAAATAGTTTTCCATATGCAGTCAGTGGGAAAGAGAAAAAAGCTTTATTTTTGAACCCAGTAAGTCCTGGCACTATTACATCATCTTTAACAGTTTATTTTTTACACCCAATTCTCTCCTCCTTCATTTTCTAAAAGGCAGCAAGAAGAAGCTAAGAGGCACTTTTTACATTCTGCCTGGAGATCTCTTTAGCTAAATCACCCAGTTTATCATATTACTGCAAACAACAATACTGTTAAAACTTCTACCAATAGGTAACAATGTCTCTTTTCCTTCATTTTCCTTTAACTCCTCACCCACTGCCTCCTCAAAGCCCTTCTGTCTGCACATAGTTCAGTCCCAAGGCCAATATCACATGTTTCCATTTTTGCAGTAGCACCCCAGTTTCAGGTACCAAAATCTTTTTAGTTATCTACTGCTGTGTAACAAACAACCCCAAACTTAATGGTGTAAAACAAGTTATTTATCATCATCATCATCAACAACAACAACAACATTTCTTGGTTTGGAGAACAGAACTCAGCTCGGTAGGTGTTACTAGGGTCTCATATGTGACTGGAATCAGACAGTGGCTGAGTCTGGAGTCATCCCAGACTTCCTCAATAATATGTCGGGTTGTTGATGCTAACCGTCAGCTGGCCCACAATGGGCACTGTTGATCAAACTACTGTACATGGCCTGTCAGTGTGACCTGGCTTTAACAGCACAGAGGATAGGTTCCCAGGACAAGAGTTCTAAAAGAAAGCCACAAGGAAGCCTCAGAAATCATGCACTCATTCTATTCTTTAGAAGTAAGTCTCTAAGGCCACCTATATTCCAGGGGAGAAAAATGATGCTCCACATCTTAATAGAAGGAATGTGAAAGAGTTTGAGGACACTTTTAAAAACAATCATTCAGCAGCATAAATTATATGGGTACCAACTGGAACACAGTAGTGGGTATATAAACATTAAGCACATGCTCCTGCAAATTCTTAGGCATTCTATTGCATCTACTGCAAAAAAAACAGGGATCCAAAAAGCACTTAGGACATTACATTGGAGAAGGTACTCAAAGGACTTCCTCATGGCTCAAGTTCCTATTCCAGTTCCAGTTTAGATCAGTGAGTAATGTCAGGTTCTCTACATCCTGTATCTTTCAACTTAATATCCGGGGCCCCTTAACTACTTTTTCCCATCCTCACCATCATAGACTCTCATGACCAAAATAAAATGTACACTCTGTTGTAGTCTCTGTGATCCCCTTGGTCCCTGGATATAAGAATATAAACATCTCCAGTGCTGGGGATTTATATCAGGCTTGCCTTCTTTTCTGGTCTCTCCCTGATCTTAAATACTTCTTTCTCTTGTTTCCTGAGAAGATTTGCAATTTGAGAAGATTTGTGATTCCCGGGTCAAGATTTGTGCCCCGGCTGTGGAAATTAGGTCCTTGCATTCCCTCTCATTTTTTGCCTATTTTTCTCCCTGCTGGTCCTACTTGTTTTAAAAATAAAAATCTCCATCTGAGCCCCATTCTTCATGGCTGAGTCCCTATTTGCTACTGCCAACATGCCCTTGTCCTGTGTTCGGCCCACCTGCCAGGGAGCCACCTACTCGTCACCTCTGGCCTTCCTATATGCCAACCAACCACCTGCCTGCCTGAACCTCTAGCTTCTACCTGTTGCCAAAGTGCCTGGAGAGCAGGTTCTGCCATCTTTTTAGACTTCCCAGCTGCTGGGCTCTTCTCCAAAAGATTGTTTATTCTTCAGGTCTGGCCCTCTCCCACTATATGCAGTTCCTAGTCCTGACATGCACCAAAGAGTATTTGACTTTCTCTCTGACTGCCACTGCCTCCTTTTCACTCCTATGACCCATGCCCATCTATGGAAGCAATTGGAAAAACAAATCACTATGCTAGGATCAGTTTGATTTTGCTACTTTAATTAAAAACTTCCAGGGCACCGAACTCCATCATCTTCTCTATTGCTTCATCCATAGTCAAATTGCCTGGTCCAGTCATCCCCTGAGGGGGCTTCTTCCCCTTGGGTTTTCTCTTGGCTTCCAAGACCTGCAAACTCCATGTCTATGGCCTGGTGCCCTGGATTGCAAACTCCTGGCTCTCCCACAATTCAGCCGTCATCTGACCCTTACTCAGTGCTCAGACTGTACCTTGCATGCTTAGCTTTCTGGCTCCTGCCTAAGCAGTCCTACTAGCTGCCACCCACATCTGGCTGGGTTTTGATTTTTGTTACATCTGGAGAAAGGGGGAGCAAGTTAAATTATATTGTTTCGATGCTACAAAATTTTATTTCTTCTACCTGTACATATTTCGTAGTTTTAAATACATAACAGACCATGAAACTTCCACTGTTTTCCTTGACCTCCACTTCACTTAATGAAAGCTTGAGAATTCAGTTCTACGTTTGTGATTTCCTTCCCTGAGATTGCTCAAAACTGGCATGAATTTTTGATGGGAAGAATAATAAGGTTAGCATGTTTATAAATTAACAGTCAAGGAGGTGTACAAACCTAAAATTATTCCCACAGGAAGCGAGTCGTTGGCTCTGACATCCTTTCTCTTTCTTAGCTTGCCAGAAACAGATGTTGACAGTTCTCTCATTTGGGGAATATATCCAGAAGGATGAATATTACCCTTGAGACACACAATATACTGTACATGACTTCTTATAAGCAAAGAAGTAGTTTATTTAAGCTTAGAGAAAGTACATACTGACAACCTGTGCAAAGAAAGGAAAGAATGCCATAAAGCAATCTAAAAGCTTAGCCAGGCCTCAACTTCATGGAAGTTTTCTAGGCTGGTTGAAAGAGGCAATTGATATAGTGCTCATAGGGTTGCAGATAGAATCAGACCTAAGAGACCAAAATCTTCTCCACACAAAGCCAGAATTCTCTGAGAAGTGAAAAATACCAGCCATCCAGCTGGCTGTTTTGCCCACATTTCACAAAGGAATCCAATTTCTTTTAATGCATTAAAAAACTATAATTAACCTGTTTTCACTTAAATCAAAAGGTATTTGTAAGGAACTTATCATATACAAACACTATATGTGCTTACATGTTTGCAGGTAGACATAAAAAATGGTATATGACAGTTCCTATTCTCGAAGACGTCAAAATATAAACAGCTAGATTCTGAAAAGTAAGATGTCTGGTGAAAAAAAAAATGAAACTAGTTTATTTATCTGGTAGTGCCCAGAAAATCTAGCCTTACATTCAATTGTAAGGACTTCTTAGCATAAATAGTTTTGGTTTCGTTTTTTTAGTGCAGCATGCCTAATTTTGCTGGTGGCTGATTATCTGACATGCAACTCACAGAAATGTGTCCACATTGTTGAATGAATGGAACCGTATACTGGGGAAGAAATGGGACAGCTCAAAAATTCCAATAGGAAGGGAAAGGGCTGAAGCTACCAGAGCCCAGTGGTGTGCGGCAATCAGAGTAGATGACTCTGTTTGAACAAAAATGTCATGCTGACCTGGTGGAAAAGACGGCAGGTTGTAAGCCCTGCAAGTGGTATCTGGCAGCCACTATTAAATGGACAGAGTCAATGTATAATCAGGGTGACCTGAGACTGCCGGTCACACACCACTGTCTCCAGGGACACAAGTCTTCAGCGCTTTCAAACATGCAGTACGGCCCTTCTCTGCACATCTAGCAGGAAACGCTTGTGCCTCCAGGTATCCGCAGACCTCTTCATGTTACCATTTCAGGGACACTGAGCTGCTTGCTGGTCTATGTGACTTTGATGTCTGTGGACAGAGCCCTATGTAGAATTTGGCCTCAACATTTGATGGTCATTAAAACATATGTCATATTTGTTCCAAATATATTTTGAAGATTCCCGACCCTTTTCAGACCAGAAGTTTTGACAACTTTTTTTGGCTTACAGAGAATTGACTGAGTTAAGAATATATATCTGCCTATTAATTTCAGCTGCCAATGACTTATTTCAGGGTCAGTATTATTGGTTGTGCAGATATCTGAAAAAAGAAGACCTTATTTTATAAAATCCTGGATATGATTTAACCCAATATTTCTATTTCTCTGAATCTGTTGTAAGGAAATAGCCATAATGTAACAAACTGATGTAAAAAGAAGTTTATGAAAACATTATTTATAATATTGAGAAATCACATAAAACATAAGTGGGTCTATAAATTAGGCACATGTATACCCTGGACAATGAGAAACTTTTTAAAAATAAAAATTGAATTGTCAAGAAAAGATTCTCACAATATAACGTTAACTTATAAAAGCAGATCACAAAGTCGCATTCATACAGCAAATATTTATTAAGTGCTGCCATGTCACAAGCATTTTTCTAAGTCTAGAGGTAATACTTGGGATGAAAAACAAATCTCTTCCTTTGTGGAGATTACATGCTGGTGTACCTCATAATGTTCTCCCAACAATGTTAACAAACAACCAAGCAAACAAACAAAATAAGCAAGCATAGAAAAGAAAGGGGAAGGGAACCATAGTAGACGCTTCATCCCCTTTACCATTTTTGTGCACAGCGTCTCCTGCGTGCTTTCCCTCCCAAAGCCAGCACCCGTGCCTCTTTGAAAGGCTGCTCTCTGGCTGGCGGCAGATCCTTCTTTGCCAGAAGTGCCTGGGAATCTACAGGCCCCCAGGGGCAGCCGTTAACCGGCAACTGAAGGAAGCCTGCTGTAAATACAGCATTGCCCAAGCTCCAGTTGGGACATCTCTCTCCTGTGGATCAAGCCAGAACTACCTCTGTCTGACCTTGTTTGCCACCAAAGGAGCCAAAGACTAACATTTGAACAGAGATGGCCCACTATTATAAGCATAGCTTACCTTTACTGAGTGCCTCTTATGTTTCAGATTTTAACATGAATTATTTTAATTTTCAAAGCAATGTTTTGAGAATAAGTCCTATAATTATACTCAGAGTACAGATGAATATAAGGCTGTGGGCATTTTCTTTTTCTTATTTATACTTCTATGTCCTTTCCAATTTTCTACCAAAATTGTATTACTTTCATAAGCCTACAGGACAGGAGGACCCACTTTCTGGCTTTAGTAGCTATAGCAATAGTATTCTTCTGGTGGCTTTGGGGCTTTGCCATTCCTATATTTGAAAGCAATGCTTCGTTAATCAACAAATGATAAAATGATCACATCATCGCCAAGGATGTGCTTAATCTCTAACAAGAAATTTTTACAAAAGTGAACTAAAATTTAAGGATTTTAATGGATTTCTGCTATTGTCTCTGAAACTTCCTTAATTTCTGGGAAATTTCGTTCAGCCTAACTTGCCTTAACTAACTTTCAGAACCACTGTAGCAAATAATATTATAATTTTACTTATTTTTCACATTTGCCTTAAATTGTCCTAATTTTGTTATTTAAGTTAATAATGAATTGCTCTGGTCATAACACCACACATACTCAGCTTTAATTTTTTTCTAAGAAAATGACATTTTCATAAGACGTTTACTCATTCAACCTCTATCTGTCAAAGCTCATTATAGGCCACTTTCTGACCATAATCTTCACGCTCTTTGCCCTTTCTAAAACCTAAAGGAGAAAAGGCCTACAAATGACGTTGGACCACTCACACATTAACATGTATGGTTTCTCTACACTGTCTATTAAAATAAGAAAACAGTCACCTAGGAAAGTGGTTCTCTATATTATTTCACAGAAGTTATAGTCTTAGACCAGAAATTACCTTTCTTGTTAGTATCATAACTTGTATGGATAGAAATTCCTAAAGATTTGAGTTATTTGGATTTTTGTCATATGGGACAAAATCTAGCTCAAAATGGCTTAGGTAAAAAGAGAATTTGAAGACTGGGAAAATCAAAGGAAGCTTTAAACTGCTAAGCCAAAGGGACAGCAGCCATGTGTCTGGATCTCAGGGATGGTCCTTGACCAGAAGCGAAATCTGTAATAGTATTCAACATTCCCAAGAGTAGTATTTACTTGCTATATGGTATTTTTTTAATGTATCTATGTCTTTATATGTTAAGTGTGTTCCTTACAGGCAGAGAATAGTTTGGTCTTGCTTTATTATCCATTAGACAAGTTCTCCTTTTTAAGGTAGAGTTAAGGCCATCTATATCTAACATAATATCAAATTGGTTTAAATTTGCATTTTTGCTATTTATTTTCTGTTGTCCAGTCTACTCCTTGCTGCTTTTTTTCCTCCTTTTCTGCCCTCTATTTTTAAAGTTAATGATTTTTAGCATTCCATTTTATCCTCTCTGTTGGCTTAGTTGCTTTATCATTTTGATTTATTTTTTGTAGTTTCTCTTAAGTTTACAATATGCATCATTAATTTATCACAGTCTACCCTGAAAGACTATTATACCATTTCATAGATAATGTGATAACTTCACACTTTCATTTTCTTCCCTTATCTTTGTACTATTATGATCATTTAGTTGACATCTTTGTGTTACAAACCCGAGTACACATTATTAATATTTTTGCTTTATGTAGTCAAATATCTTTTAAAACATTTTAGGGGTGCCTGGGTGGCTTAGTCGGTTAAACATCCAACTTCAGCTGAGGTCATGATCTCACAGTCCATGGGTGCCAGCCCCGTGTCAGGCTCTGTGCAGCAGCTCGAAGCCTGGAGCCTGCTTCGGATTCTCTGTCTCCCTCTCTCTCTGTCCTTCCCCTGCTCTCTCTCTCTCTCAAAAATAAATAAACATTAAAAAAAAAGAACTTCAAAAAAATTTTTAATCTTTATTCATTTTTGAGAGAGAGGTAGAGTATGAGCAGAGGAGGGGCAGAGAGAGAGGAAGACACAGAATCTGAAAGAGGCTCCAGGCTCTGAGCTGTCAGCACAGAGCCCAACGTGGAGCTCAAACTCACGAACCGTGAAATCATGACCTGAGCTGAAGTCAGATTCTTAATGGACTGAACCACCCAAGCACTCCAAATATCTTTTAAAGTAATTTAAATTGAGAAATATGTCCTCCATATCGACCCATATATTTATGAATTCTAGTCCTCTTTATACCTTTTTAATTTCCATCTGGAAATTTTCTTTGAATCTCAGAGTTTCCTTTAACATTTCTTTTACTATGGATCTCCTGGCAATTGATTCCCTCAACTGTTTTTTGAGTGAAAATTTGAACATTTTACTCTCATTTTTGAAAGATATTTTTACTGCTTATTTTAGGTTGACAATTACTTTTTCTACACACTAAAATTTTCATTCAATTGTCTTCTGGCTTGCATTGTTTTCAAGGTTTAAGCAATAATAATTGTTATTCTTGCTGCTCTGTATGTATCTTTTTCCCCTTGATTTCTGCCAATTTTTTCTCATGTTCATTGGCTTACATCAATTTTATTCTGCCATATCTTTGGATGGTTTCCTCTGTGTTTTTCTTGCTGGTATTTGTTGGATTTACTATCCATTGGCTTACAGTTTTTAACAAAATAGAAACATCAGATATTATTCCTTCAAATATTTTATAGCCTTTAAGTATCTTTTTAAGAACACAATTGCATGGGAACACCTGGGTGGCTCAGTCTGTTGAGCATCCGACTCCATGACCATGAGGTCATGATCTCGTGGTCTGTGAATTCGATCCCCACGTTGGGCTCTGTGCTTACAGCTCAGAGCCTGGAGCCTTCTTCGGATTCTGTGTCTCCCTCTCTCTCTGCCCCTCCCCCTGCTCATGCTCTGTCTCTCTCTCTCCTTCAAAAATAAATAAACATTAAAAAAAGAGAGAACACAATTACATGTGTATTAGGCTATTCAATATTGTCTCACAGGTCCTGATTTCTGTTCATTTTGTGTGTGTCTGTGTGCACATGCATGTCTTTTTTTCCCTCTCACTTTGCTTCAGTTGGATAGTTTTTAGCGATATGTGTTCAAGTTCATTCTTCCTTTCCTCTGCAGTGTCCAATCTGCTAAATCCATCCAGTAAACTTTAATTTTCAGTGTTGTGTATTTCAACTCCAGAATTTCCATTTGGTAGTTTTTATTGCTACAATTTATTCCTTCATTTTATTTAAAAATTTTCTTTAAAATTTTAAGCATACTTACATTAGCTGTTGTAAAGTTCTTGTTCCTTAATCCCATTATTTTTATACCATCTCTGACATTTCTGTATCCGTTGACTGATTTTTTTATACTTCTGGTTAAGGGTCATATTTTCCTGCTTCTTTTCCATAAATTTTAGATTTTTATTTAGTGTCTGAATTTTTTGTTTGTTTTCTTCAAAAGGTATTTAGCAAATAGTGAAGTTCTTTGTGGATCAGCTTAATTATCTGAAACTTGTGTGTAAGCTTTAAGGAGTCTTTACTATAGGGATAATTACCCATATGACTAAGGAGTGACATTCTAGTGTCTCTACTAAGGACCCTGTATTTTCAACGAGGTCTCCACTTTGACTTGTCCAAACTCAAGATGCCATTCTCTGTTTCAGTTCTCCTGCTTTTTACCATAATCTGGAATGTACTTCCAAGCAAAAGTTAATCACCTTTTTGCCTACTCTCAAGGATCACAATCTTTCTAAGTGTTCAAATTTTTTCTGCAAACTGCCATGTTCTAAATATTGTTTGGTGTTCCAGATGTAATCAATGAGAGGCATTATGGTATTAGTTACTTCAATGTAGCCCGAAGTAGAAGTCCTATTGTAAGATTTTAAGCAAGGGTAAATTTTGATTAAGTGTAATAACATCATTTAGAAAGATTATTATAGCAGAAATGTAAACTATAGACTGATGCAGAAACATTAACTAAGAAACACCACTATTCAAGAAAAGAAGTGATAATCTAAGACATCAAAACAGAAAACAATATTAAAAATCAAGGAGTTCAAAATCAGAAATTTTTATTTTATTTTATTTTATTTTATTTTATTTTCTAAAATGTTTATTTACTTATATTGAGGAGAGAGAGAGAGAGAGAGAGAGAGAGAGAATACTAAGCAGGGTCTATGCTGTCAGTGCAGAGCCTGACATGGGACTCGAGCTCACAAATGATGAGATCATGACCTGAGCTGAAATCAAAAGTTGGATGTTTAACTGACTGATCCACCCGGGTGCCCCTAAAATGGCAGCAATATTTTAATTAATTCATTGAATTCCTGTATTAATAAATATTTATTGATTGCTTGGTATGTACTAGAGATTTAAAAAACTGTATTTATTATTTATTCAATCAACAATCACTCACTGAGTACCTCTTGGGTACCAACCACTGTGATATATATGGAAATATTGTCTGCCTACATTGCCCACTCTATATGGGAGTGTTCTCCAATAGAACTTCCTGAAATATTAGTAAGAATAGCCACAATCCACAAATGGATAACATAACTGAAAAATTATGTTTCTAATTTTACCTAATTTTAATCAATTAAAATTTAAATTTGTATAATCTAATATGGCTAGTGGCAACCACATTGGATATTGTGGTTCTAGAGGGATACTAATACAGATATAAACACACACACACACACACACACACACACACTCATACACACATAATTATAATTAAATTTACTGTTACTAAATGCAGGGCTTCCTAAATTACTATCAGAACCTGGAAGGAAGCACTTAATCCTTTTGAGATTAAGATGAGAAAGGAGAAACATCCATGCAAGTTGTTTAGACCTTAACTGAATTTTTAAGGAAAACAATAGAAATGACAGAACAGTGATGGAGAAAGTATGTTCTTATCATAGGGAAAGGCAGTAGCATAGGATTTGAAGAACTGGAAGTAATTAAAATTTTTTTTACGTTTATTTATTTTGATAGAGAGAGGGACCAAGAGAGAAGGAGGGAGATAATCCAAAGCAGGCTCCACCATGCTGTCAGCACAGAGCCCGACGTGGGGCTCAGACCCACGAACTGTGAGCACAAATCAAGAATCAGATGCTTAACTGACTGGGGTACCCAGGTGCCCCTTATTTTTCAAATCCAGATCAAAAGGTATTTATGAGGAGGTAGAAAAATAAAGTACATAGAAAGGAAATAAAATATTGATTGTAATAGAATGTTCAAACTTTTTGTAGTATGCTATATTAATCAGAATAATATGTTAATTTTTTTGATATTTTATATTTAGCTTATAGATGGAGATGTTCAAGAGGCTATCAAAATAATTTATCTGGAGCTTAGAAGGGGCCTGGGCTACAGATATTACTTCAAGAGATAGGTGTGCAAAGAAGAAAAAAGGACCAACAAAGCTGATTTTATTATCAAGTGTCCTGAGAAATAATTTTCTGTGACAAGAATCTTTTGAAGACCTAGACCATTTATGCCATGGCTCAGGAATGCTAAGTTGAATTGTCTGAACCCTGAAGAATCTGAGGCCTAACTCAAAAGTAATCTCATCCGTCAGACCTCAGATAGGGGTCCTGACTCATGGGGGGATAGGGCTTCACCCTTCTTAACATTCACATCCTTTTCTCCATGCCCCAACTGTCCTCTGGAACCAGATCTGTACCTGGCATATAGGCCTATGAAAACTACCCATCCCAGCATAGATTTACAGGGTACATTTTCACCCTGGACAACAGCAGGGGTGATGTGCTATAACTGGGGATTCAGATTAAAGGCCTTTATTCCAAAGGTGGATTCTTCTTTGTCTTTGACACTATTACTAGGTTACTTTCATCAGGATTGTAAAACAACTCTATATAGGTCATCTAGGAGAAGTGAGTTTTCAGGGTGTTGTCTTAGGAGCTAAAAATAAAATTAGATTAGCAGTAATTAGTGAAGTGGGTGTAATTTCATACCTTTGACTATAATCATTTCCCGAAGTGGTTTTCTCTTGATTTGACTTTCCAGTGCGTTATATTCTCTTGTTGAAAGAAAATATGCATTCTGTACCCCCTACAAGGGCAATTTTAAGGAAAGTACAGTAAACATAAACTAATGTAATGATGGCCTACCATAGAATGCTGTGTTTTCATGAAATGAACTACTAAAAATACTTCTTACAGTAACAATGCAAAAGTAGTAATATTGTAGTTCAAAACAATTCCAAGCTATTATTTTATTTTGCAAGATGTTGTTGGCAGAATCTAGTCTCAATAATTACTTTTTTAAGAAGAGAGAAAAACAATTTAATGCACTCCAATGCAGACTCTAAAAATATCAGAGAACCAAGTATACAGGGATCAGGCTATTAATAGCTTGAAACACTGTCAGTTGGTGGGATGGGACACATTTTTTTTTTTTTAGATAGTGAGCCAAAATCTAAATTTTACTGCCGAGATATGTACTTTGAATCTGTAGCACGCCTAAAGGTGAGAAAAGGCTGTGAGTAAAAGCCCTTGTTTTGTAACACCTTATAAGATGTATTGCTTCAAAAGATGCAGAAATCCTCAAATGTAATTGATTCAGTTATAATTAATTTAAAATGAAACATATAATATAACACTTCTACAAAATTGGTAAGAATCATATGCAAACTAAATTATGATTTGCTGTCACAATTCCAAAAATCTAAGAAACACTGAACTAAGCATTAGCACCAGTTTGACTAAATGTAGGAGAAAATGGGATGTAAGTTCAGCAAATAGGGCTCAATCCTGAGAAAGTCTCCTTTCGGCTGCCACAGGAGCTGTCTGTCACCTTCTATAGTTTACTCAGACCCACTATACATTCTGGGTAACTAACTGTTTTAACATAGGGTGTTTCCTTGACATGGTTTTTCATTATAAAATTGTAAAACTCCAAATACCATGTTTCTGAATTAGGAGTAAGATACTTGGAAGATCTTTATTTAGGTTTATGAAGAGAATACAAGTGGCTTCACAAAAAAGTAGGAGTCAGGTGTCAGCACCAGAAAGGGATGCCAATGGAAATCTGTCCATGGGTGATTTGCTAAAAGGTACTGACATATATAATAACTCGGCAAGAGTCTGTGAAAGAGTCCTACAGCAACTGCAAATAGATGTGTTCGTTTCCCTTACTTTTGTTTTTATTAAGATATAGCTTACATACAGAAAAGTGTACAAATCTTAATCACACAAATCAATAATTTTTTACATATGTATACATATCCACCACCAATTCAAGACAGAGAACATATCTAGCACCTTAGCAGACGTCCACATGCCTCTTCCTAATCAACGACCCCATCATTCTGACATCTAACAGCCATATCAGAGTTCCAGTTATTTCATGTTCTCACCCTTACTTGATAGTGTCAGCTTTAATATTTTAGTTTTAGATATTTTAGTTTTAATATTTTACACTCCTGGTTAAAGTATAGTGGTATCATACTATAATTTTAATTTGCATTCCTCTGGGGGCTAGTAATGTTGAACACTTTTTCATGGGCTTATTGGCTATTTGACATCTTATCTGCAAAGTCCCTGTAAATGTCTTTTGCCCAATTTTTAAATGGGCAAAATTTTAAAAATCTGTAAGCAGAAAACAAAGGATTGATAACATATTTGTATTAAAACTATGAACTTTTCATCCAACAACAATGTTGAGAGAGTGAAAAGGCAAGCCAGGGAGTAGGAGGAGAAATTTATATTTTGAAATTTGACTGGGGTGAAACATTTTTTTTACTTTCCATGCACAGTGAAGACTGGATAGTATGTGTTGCTTTCCTAGTGCTATACACGGTATTTGGCACAGAGTAGGTGATGAGTGAATGTCTGTGAATGGATGCATGGATGCCTGAGTGAATGAATGAGGGATGGCCCCTATTTAAAAAAAAAATTTTATGTTTATTTTTTGAGAGAGAGGGAGCACAGGTAGGGGAGGGGGAGAGAGAGAGGGAGGCACAGAATCCGTAGCAGGCTCCAGGCTCTGAGCTGTTAGCACAGGGCCCAACGCGGGGCTCAAACCCATGAACCATGAGATTATGACCTGAGCCGAAGTTGGACACTTAACTGACTGAGCCACCCAGGCACCCCAGGGATGGCCCCTATTTAAAAGTATATAGATTGTGACCTTCTCGTGCACTATTTGTTTTCCCTGACACTAACAGAAAGCTCACTCAGTATTACTAGCAGGAACAGGGACTCTGAATGTGACTTTAACCCCTGAGCAATACCAACCTAAGAGCTGGCTCAAATGAGTAAGTCCCTAGAACTCATGTACAAATTCCAGTTGAGTTCTGTCTGTCTCTTCAGCCATCTTCTATTAATGCCCTGGGTCACAGTCCAGGTCCCACTAAAAATACAGCCTCTGCATTGTGGCAAAGGTGGAGACTGCTTAAGGGGCTTCCTAGTTTATTAAAAAGAGAATACTATTGAAATCTGAATACCTACACATTACCACAAATGGACTACAGATAAATAATTTCTCATTTTTGGTTTGAGTTTCCCCAACTGTAAAACAATTGTAAAGATCATCTATGAGGTCTCTAGACCCTATGTGCTCTGACATTTTGTCACTGGAGAGTCTGGGGAAAACAGCTTTTATGGGAGAAATAGTACTAGTCATCCCTGGAGGTCAAGATGACCTGAGCAATGTACTCTGCTCAGGTCCCAGAAGGCCCAAAGTGCCTTCATACTTGGTCCACAAAGGCAGTCTTGTAAGCTGTCCCAGCACCTAACTACTCTGTTCTGTAGGCCGGGATGAAAAAAATTCCAGACTTCTTTGGAAAGGGAGCCCAAATCCGAAACAACAATGCTCCTTGGATACAAGTAACATTTTCTTCTAGAAATAGAAAATGTCCTCTAGCTTAGTTATAATTTCTACAATCTGTTCTGCCAATTTTTTTTTGGTTTGTATAAATGCTATTCAGAGTTCTTTTGGCAAAAATGAAAATCTAGCTTATTTCTAATAGCCTGATAATTTTCATGGGATGTCCCATTTAAGAACAGATGAAAAAGTCACCCTAGAAGTCTTGTTATAAAGAAGTTAACCCTAATCATTCATTTATTATTGAAAAGTAATCCACCTTCTATTTAAAAGAAAAATATTGAAAGAGTTCACATGCCATAAACATTATTTTCTTCTTTCTCATTTGAAAACAAATCTTTATTTTCAGCTTATAGAGCAGTTATCTAGAACACATCATGCATAATAGAGCATATTAATTATTTTGCTTTTGAAAAATAGCTTCTCTCATACCAATCAACCAAATTCTGTGGTAGAAGAGATCCACTGGCCTACCTGGTGAAACAATTTGGGCTCCCTGAAAGAAGACAGGAAAGAAAGATACCTGAATGACATACCAGTAACTAATCAAAAGGAAGGTAGCGACATTCTGGCCTATGTAGAAAGCATTTGTGTAACCGACTTAAGACATAACTGATAGCAATCAAAGTAGCTCCATCATGGGAGGGATTTGAGAGAGTTCAAGCCCAATATGTAAAATGAAAAAAAGCAGCCAAAAATTGTGTCATGCTATGCTGACAGTCTTAAGCAATCAATCAATTAATCAGTCAATCAATACTTTACATGCTTGTGTAAGCCTCATGGAAAAGATGACACTGTCACATATACCTGTCTTGCAACATCATCCTCATGCTCTAATAATGATAATAATAAAACTAGGTAATATTTGCCAGGAAGTAAACCAAGCACTTTTTAATGCATTACTTATTATTCTCAAACCAGTCTGTAAGATAAGTATTTATATTATCACCATTTTGCAGAGGTACAACGTCAAGGCACAGAAGTGTTAGGAAATTTACCCAAGACCAGCAGGGAATAAAAACCTAGATATGAACACAAGCCATCTGACTGGTAACCACTTCCTTTATGCTACTTCTGGAGAGATGCTGATACGCTCTATGGTACATTAAAAATGGCTGCAAACTCTTTGCTGTTCTTCACATTGAGAGGTGAATTCTACTCCCCATCCTCTAGAACATGGGTGAGTGACTTTCTTGACCAATAGAATGTGGTAGAAATGACACTATGGGACTCCTGAGGCTAGGCCATAGGAAGCCAGGCAGCTTTCACTTGGGCCTCTTGCGGCTTTCACACTGGAGTCTCCCTCTTGGAACCCACCCGCTACACTCTGAAAAGCCCAAGCTACAAAGAATGGCCATGTAAAGGTGCCCTATCAGTGTCCCTTGCTCAGCTGCCAGATGACAGCCAATGTCAACCACCAGCCATCTTAGACATCTGGCTTAGTCCAGCCCTCAGATGATGGCAGTCCCAGCTGCAACCACATGAGAGATGCCCCAGGAAGAACTATCCAACTGAGCAGACAGATTACAGAACCATGAGAGATACAATAAATTGTTTGGTGCCACAAAGTATTTGGGTGGTTTGTCACACAACAAAAGAAGAATGAAAGAGAACCCCCCCTGCCCCCCCCACACACAACATTTACAAATGAATTGTATTTAAAAGAATACTTACAAACAGACTTTTAAAAACACAGAACACATTTCCTCCTAGTTAGCGTTATAAATAGTTGTAAGGTTCCTAGACCATTTCACAAAAGTCTATTTAACTCACAGTGTAGCTTAATTTTGCAATGAAACTAGTAAGAAACAATATTGTTACATGACTAGCAATTAAGCTAAACAGATTAAAAATATGAGAAAAATGAATAAGAACTACTTTTTAAAAAAATATACCTTGAATGTTTGTGCTTGGGGGAAAGAAGATTTAACTGTCAGAGAGAGGATACCTTTTTGGAGGTTCTGATGGCAATTTCCTGGTATCTTTCAAGACCTCTATAAATTGATAGAATCTTCTCTTCATTAAACCTAATCTCTGCAAAATTTATGTTTTGTTTTTTTTTTTTTCCAAACCCATGTCAACTGTAATCAGGGGTATAAAAAAGGATTGTATAACAAATGTCACAAGAAGAGACAAAAGAAAAAATATTGTTGGTTGTTCAACAATAATGGTAGACAAAAGAGAACAATGGGCATAAAAAGGATATAGTGGGATTTGGTCGTTTGCCTCGTACAATGTCCATTTACCTTTCCCAGAAAAGAAATATCCTGACTTTCCTTTAGGAATCATCTTTTCTTTCACACTACACCCACATCACTTGGCCGCAGGGGGCACTACATTTGCCTGTTGGGTGACCTGATGGCATCTAGTACCTCAGCTTATTCACTACCTATGACCTTCAAAAGTGATTGAGTCAAAGTTGTGCCAGTTTAAGTCCTGAAAGTGGAGCTAGCATGACAATGAGGCTGAGACAATTGTGATTTCTGGATCTGCTACCACCATCATACAATGGAGAAGGAGATCCTGGCTCAGAAAGAAAACAGTACTAGAGGAGAATAGAACCAACCAACCTGGGGTAGAGAGAACCCTGCCTACTTGATGGAGGCTCTGCATCAGGTAGTCCCTAAATGGTAGCCTTATTCTGAAATTCCCATCACATCTGTTCATGTATTTCATTGGGCTTAATCCAGTTTAGGTTAGGTTGTCTGATACTTGCAACTGAACATGTTCTAACGTGTAAGGTCAGTAATGACAGCTGTTTTGAGAGACACACCCTCCCGAATTCATTGGCTTCACATTAACATTTATTTCTCAATCACATTTCAGTCTAAATACCAGTTGATGCGATGTAGTGTTTTGGGACTTTAGTCTCGTATTTCTTATGGAGATATAGGTCCTTGTAGTCTTCTCCATTCAGGTGGTAGATCGAAAAAAAAGAGTAAGATTTGAGTGTGGGAAGTCTTCAAGGGTCAGGTCTTCCTGTCACTTTCATATGCCATTGGTCAGAATTCATAGCCACCTAACTGCAGAAAAGTCTAGGAAGCATAATTCAATGTGTGTCAGGAAGTAGAAGAAAAGACAGATATTCATGGGTACTGGCAGTCTTTGCCACTGCACCCGGTCTGGGACCCCTTGGTGATACTGAGTGACCTCAGTCAAGCCTCAGTATGGCCAAAGATTCACAAGCTAAAAAGGTGAGTAATCTAGCCTCTTCTCCTCCACACAAACCCAGTTTACACTGGTGGAAGGGAGTCAGGAAAACAATAATAAACACTTCCATTCAGAGGCGTGAATAAATGGGAGGCATTTAGGTGAATAAATGGGAGGCATTTAAAAATTTTCCCGGGCACACATTTGAAGGTCCCCGACCTAAAGATGAGGGTTTTTTTTTTCTTTGATTAGGCCCTGATTCTGCTCTCTGGGAAGAACTTTTAGGTCAATATTTTTGTGGCCTCTAGATCCACCTTCCATGAAGTCGTTCCTTGTCTATCAAACACCATGTTTACAACTAAAGTAAGTATTGAAAAGTGTACCCCGGGGGGAGGGGGTGTGTCTCAGTCAGCATCTCCCCAGTAAACAGGTGGCAGACTCAAATGAGGATAATTTAAGGGGTATTTACTTACAAAGGGATGATTGACAAAGGTGGGGAAAGGGAGTGGAACAACACAGAAGAAAGCAGACATCAAGGCTTGGTAGCTGGAGAGTTTCTCACATCTCTAGGCTCCAGAATAGGAGACAGGAGAGATTACCTGAGCCCAGAAAAAAAAAAAAAAAAGAGTCTTGTAAAGAAGGCTATTCTGAAAGAAGTGTCAGCCTCTGCAACAGAGGCACACACAGCCCAAGACAATCTTGCAGACAAGGAGCCAGGGGAGTAAGTCCTGTACCTCTCTTTCTTTCCTTTCCTCTGGGCCCCTGCTGTAGGGGCACTTCCTCCCAGCCCACCCCCTTCTGTGGCTCTTGCTTCTCACTGTATATTCTCCTAAGAAGGAATGTGAGAAGCAGAGAAGAGGCATGTTATATGATGATGTAAAGGGCCATGAATGAGACTAGGGACACTTCTACTTTTAATTCTGAAAAATATTTTAGATTAAACCTGGAATAATGAGATAGGATAATAGACAATGTGAGGAAATATTAATTAAAAAGGAAAAGGCACATGGAATATTCCAGAATTGACTGTGTGAAGAAAATGTGATCTGAACCTTGGGTGTTCAAATGAAGAAGCTGAGAATTTACAAACAGGGCATCTTTTTGAGACACATTGAATGGACCACCAGCTAATTGTTTTAATTATGCTTCGCTTTTGTTAGCTACACATAGTTCAGATCACACCTAACCTCTCACAAAAAAGACACAGATTATGATTCATCTACTTCCAATTAGCATATTTCTTTCTGCTAGCTGAAATACTTCTGACACCCTGTGAAAAGGAAATTCTTGAAAAATCTTTGCACATAGCAAGTCTGTCCACTTGGAAACACATTTGTGTACTTTACATTTTTGTACATTTTTCAATTTAAAGTGCTTTATACATATAATTTCAATTAATCTCCCCAACACTATAATGTTGTCAGTATTACTTCCATTTGTACTAAAATGAAGGTGAGCCTTTGAGTGGTTAAACTACCTACCCAAAGATGAGGAAAGGTTACAGATCCAGGCGACCTGTGTACTTTTATTTCACTTCACTTGTAAGTAGCAAAAACTTCTGTCTCATTATCCAGAATGCACGATGTCTCATAAGATCTGGAGATATTCCTACAGCCAGGTTATCTGGCTGCCCCAGGTCCCACTATTGGAATGAGACTTGCTCACATTTGCCTGTCTTAATTCTTACCTCTGTGGCCCCTTTTAGTGCCATGCACACAGTATTCTTTCAGTAAATCCCTATTAAATTGAACTTAAAATTCCCAAGGGAGTGTTTGCACAGGGTAACATTCCTGCAGAAAGCATCTCCCCACCCCTCCATACACATTAATTACTGAACTCTGCAAAAATGTTTTTATTTCTTGGTATAAAGGCTTTAGTATTCAATGCTCTCCAAAATCTAGTTCGAACCTTCTTTTTCAACTTTAATTTTTACCACCTCTTCGGCTCTGGCCAGATGTCCTGCAATCATACCACATATATCCTTGACTCCCGGGCTTTGCTTATTCCACACCCCCTGCAGGAATGTACTCCCTCTCTAAATTCTACCAGAATGCCTTGATCTCTCCCTGGACTAAGGACAGTGGTTGTTTTCTCTCCTTGTATCAGAGTTCAGCCCATGAAACAGAAACTGCCTCAGTAGTTCCAGCAAGACATAGATTTACTCCAGGTATTTCAATACTGGAATATATTTGGAAGATCAGGAGGCAGCCACTCTTGTATTGGTTGTAAAATTGTAACACTGTCTTAGTTAAATTTAGCAGGGGGGAAACTGGCCCTATACTAACCTCTTACATTCACCAACCTGATGACTACACATTCAAATGCAAAGTCCAGCCACCATCAAACTGTTGAAGCTTGCTTGGCAGCAGCAGAAATATAGCTTCTTTCCCACGTTGGCATCCAAATCTCATGAATGCACCCAATTTGGTAAAACTTAATTTGAATTCACAATTCTAGCTGAATAGGAGTCTGGTAAAGCCTTTTTTAGCCTTTCTATCTTTAGGACAAACATAAGGAGGGGAACACGGAGAGTAAGAGTACTTATCTAGAGGCTCCTGGGTGGCTCTGGGTGGCTGGTTGGTTAAGCATCGGACTTTGGCTGAGGTCATGATCTTGCCATTCCCGAGTTTGAGCCCCACACCAGACTCCATGCTAACACCTCAGAGCCTGGAGCGTGTTTCAGATTCTGTGTCTCCCTCTCTCTCTCCCTCTCTGTCCCTTCCCTGTTCATGCTCTCTCTCTCTCTCTCTCTCAAAAATAAACAAACATTTTTAAAAATGAAAAAAAAAGAGTACCTATCTAAAGCCTCTATCACACTCTTTTTGGTGATTAACATGCTTTTGATCTATATTTTGTTATATGTCCTATCCTTCTACTTATGAGAATATGTTTCCTGAGACCAAATACCTTTCATAGATTAATTTTGTCTAATGAACACTGATGCAGAACTTCCCATGTGTTCCAAGAGTTTTGCAAATATTAATTCATTTAATTCTAGTAACAGCCCAAGGAAGTAGGTACTATTATTGTTTCCATACTCAAGATAATAAAATTGAGGTACAGAGATGTTAACTAACCCACTTAAGTTCCCACAGCAAGAAAGGACTGAGATTTGATCACAAGAAGGGTGCCTCAATGGTCCATCTTTTTTTACCCATGATGTTTTGTTTTTTATAGTGAACAAAATAAGAGCCCAAAGTGAATCGAATGATTGTGTGTGTGTGTTAGCACTCTTGGACCTAGTAGCATGCCACTCTACATGGTCTAAAGTGTATTTTGTCTCTAACTCTCTCAGTCTCTAAATGGTCAAAAGTGTATTTTGATGAAACTAATGATTGAATGACATAAACTTTTTTTTTAATGTTTATTTATTTTTGACAGAGAGAGGGAGAGAGAGAGAGAGACAGAGCATGAGCGGGGGAGGGGCAGAAAGAGAGAGGGAGACACAGAATTGGAAGCAGACTCTAAGCTCTGAGCTGTCAGCACAGAGCCCAACGTGGGGTTCGAACCCACAGGCTGAGAGATCATGACCTGAGCTGAAGTCGGACACTCAACCGACTGAGCCACCCAGGTGCCCTGAATGGCATAAACTTTTGCATATTATTATGCATCACTTGATTTCAGAGAATATCTAACTTTAGTTCTTTACATACATTTAAAAGTATTTTGTTTCATTTTATTTATTTTAGGGAGAGAGAGCAAGTGAGGGGCAGAAGAAGAGAGAGAGAATTCCAAGCAGACTCCACACTCAGAGTGGAGCCTGATGCAGGGCTCTATCCCATGACCCTGGAATAATGACCTGAGATGAAATCAAGAGTGGGATGTTCAACCACCTGAGCCACACAGGCACCCCTAAAAGTATCTTAAATAACAAATGTAATGTATTCCAAATTGAAAATATTTAAAAAATTGAGAAAATATTCAAACAATGTAGAAATGTATAATTTAAGAATATAATTCCCCCATCAAGGCCCACATCCTACTAGTCTCCAGCTTTCAAAACTTTTTATGGAAACATAACACACACACACACACACATACAAACATACACACACACACACACACACACACTATATATATATATATATATATATATATATATATATATGTAGTACTTCTTCCCCCATATTGAATTATATTTATACACATGATATTGATAATTGGCTTTGCTACTTAATTACATAAGATTTCTGGTTTTTTTCAGGGGCACCTGGGTGGCTCAGTCAGCTGAGTGTCTAGCTTCAGCTCAGGTCATGCTCTCATAGGTGGTGAGGTCAAGCCCAGCATCGGACTTGCTGATGTCAGCACAGGGTCTGCTTCAGAACCTCTGTCCCCCTCTGCCTCTTCCCCTATCCCATTTGAGCTCTATCTCTCAAAAACAAATGAGCATTAAAAAAATATTTCTGTTTTTTTTGTACGTATATGTTCTTTCTAAGGGCAGTGTAGTATTCCATTCTAGATGGAATTTTGTATCGTAATTTACAGTTTGCAAAGCATCCTCATATTCATCACCTCATGGCCCAAAAGCTTTGGTTAAATGGATCCATGTTTATTTTAATTAAAAAGAAGGAATCAACATTTTTGACATTCAATCAATCATAATCAATTATTTCCACATTACTAGTCTCTATGAATGTGACCTAAGAGCACCAAAGAAGCTAATCACTATGATCTGAATTTTTTGGTATTTTAAAATATTTTTTATGAGTGACTCCATCAGTGAGAGACCAGTAGGTAATAAAGATTTGATGTGTTTCTACTTCTGCTGTGATCCTGGTGAGTTATGGAGCACCAGTGGGGAGGGGTAGATTACAACAGGCAATATTTGGCCAGAAGACTGAATTTCCCTCCTCAGACTTCATCTGAGTTGTGACACTTTCCCTGATTTCATAGGAAATTCCTTGGGGACTGAGAAGGAGTTGAAAAAGCTGGTTCGGTGATGGCTGTAAGTAAGTATACTTTATACATCAGCCAAATGGGGGAGGGCAATGTTTTGTTAACATCTCTCCTACTCGGTGCTCCAATGGAATACCCAAAGTCCCTGCTTCTTTTTTGTGCTAGCAAAGCAGCAACTTTTTCTTCACTAGGAAGATTCATCTCCTGCAGAAAAAGAACACTCCTTACATTGCTATAACCTTTCCTTGAGACACTTAAGGTCCTTTAATTGTTCAGATGCAAAATACAGAGTTGCCAACTCAGTCCATCTGACCTTCTCTTACACACCCTGTTTGATTTTAAACCATCCAATATGGCTTGAAATTTATACCATTTCACCATTAGAGTAGGCCAAGGCCCTAAGAGGCTTTTTCCACTCTTTTCAAACATACATAGAATACCTGAAGGGGCTCTCTTTAGCTCCTCTCTCTGTCTCCCATTGCAACAGCAAGCATTAGGGACATGTAATTCTGGCCAAATTATGGCTCAGCCAAGACATGCCTTTACACGAATTTTTCAGTATACATAATAACATTAAGAAAAACAAACAGTCTTCCCTATTAAGATGACACTCTGCATAGATATTGAAAAGAAAGTAGAAAATTCAGTGTGACCAAAGAGCATCATAGTCTATTCTAGACTTCGTCGTGGAAGAAAAAGCAAGGCAACTAAAGTGGATGGATATGAAAAAATCAGGGCAGAAGGCAAAGAAGATAAAATGTGGTAGGAGTTTTAACTATGGCTTTACAATCCTCAGGACTCTGTGTGTGTGTGTGTATGTGTGAGTGTATGTGTTGTGTCTGTGTCAGAAAGAGCAGAATTGTGTGTGAAATTTCAAGTTTCACTCTTTCTAGTAACATTGCAATGTCTCCATATGACAGGACTTGAATTGTTTCACTTTGACTAAACTATAGAAAGGAAAGCCGCCTGGAGAATATTGCATTGCACACAGCAGAGAGGATGGCCTGTGCAGAAAGGTAAGGAGCGTGATAGATGGGTAAAGCCTCGGTGGCACTCTGCCAGCCCGCGAGAAGTATCTGGCACATCTGCAGCATCACCAAGTGGTCTCTGATTTAGCAAAAGCATCATAAAGATATTCGGTGTCGTAAAAGTAACACTTTATTTAACCTTCCTGTACAAACTTTAGGAGCATTAATCTGTCACAGTAGGCTCTATCTTGTACATGTAAATGGATGAGACTCTGTAATCAAATTCTAAATGTGTATTTGTAGCAATATGGCTTTTCAGAAGAATGTATGATGGGAAGCAACAGACAGAGCAGGGGACAATTAAAGGGATAGCACCATGCTCAGTGAGACCTTTTACTCCCTGACTGGAATTTCCCAGGACTACACTGATTTCTGAATTTTCATGTTTATTTACCAGCTAGCATAACTTTATTGGGACCCCACAAGGCCTCTCGTACTCTATCACCTGCAATGGGAGACTCATTTAGGCAGAGAGAAAACTTGCATGGATGTGATTCAGGAAGCATTCTAATTTCCTTTTGATACCAGCTCCAATTATGGATTGCAGCTCTGTGTTCGAAATATTTTGAGTCTGATAACAGTCCTAAAGAGAAAATGCTTTGTGAATCTTAGACTTGAAAAGGGCAGGCCGCAGCTTCAGGTCTTGGGATTTTTGGCTCAGTGCTGTTCCCACCCAGATTGTCCCAGGGAGGAAGGAGGCATTTGCAGATGCTGCCAGGCCCACGGGATATTTGCCAGTCTGTTAGGAATTTATGATTTAGGAAGCCTTAAATTGCAGCCACCAGAAACAAATTCCTCAAGACCAAAAACAAAACTCTTCAATTGCTTTTGTATAAAAAACATTCCCTGTCAGGATGGAGGCAGAGGAGGAAGGCCATGATCAGGATTTGACTTCTGATTAGAAGAACGAGGATGTGTTAAATGATACAGATACGAATAATATCAGCCCATTTTCCCCCTTAAAAATCTTTGCAAGATTTGCATACGTGTTTATTGTGCAAAACATGTGCATCTTGCCTGGAATATATTTCATTGTGTAGCATATGGTTCCTTTCAGCAAAGGATCTTAAATGACTTTAACAGAAAGAGCTCCTCCTTTCATTCACTCCCAGAGAGTAAGGTGCTATTTAAGAGGCAATAACTCTTTCCTGAGGGCTCCACTTAGGCTCTTAGTAACCGACTTGTAACTTGCACACCCATCAGTTTTTCTCCTGTTACTCCCTCTTGGCAGGGCAGGCTGGACCCAGCTGCCCTGGGCAACCTAGACCCTCAAATCCATAATCGAAAGCAGGAGTGTCTCTCTCTCCGTCTAGGTTTGAGATTCCTGAAGGGAAAGCCAGAGGAATTATAACCTAGGGCGGCTCTGTCCAATAGAACTATATTATGAGCCACAAACATGAGCAACATACATAAGTTTGTATTTTCTAGTAGGTATTTTAAAAAGTAGAAAGAAACAGGAGAAATTAATTTTATATATTTCATGCAATCTGTTATATTAAAGACACTGTCATTTTAACATGTAATCACTGTAAAGATTATTAATGAGCTACTTCCCATGCTTTTTTCAGCATGTATTTTATTCTTATGGCACACCTCAGTTTGAACTAGCTACATTTCAAGTTCTCAGTAGCCACATGTGACTAGTGGCTACTGTATTGTATAGTACGGTTCTAAGGAGAGTGCTGATGGTGAGCCAAAGAATTATAACCAAGTGAATTTTATTCTCTAGCATAAGAGACACACATCAGGGACTGAGCTATTGGTAGTGATGGTGATGATGACAATGGTGGAGGTGGTGGTCTACTAATCATTGTAGGCTGTCAATTCCCAACAGTTTCCTAAATGGTAAATAACATTTATTACTTTTTTAAGTTTTTAATTAATTAATTAAAAGAGAGAGAGAGGCAGAGAAAAAGAGGGAGAGAGAGAGGATCCCAAGCAGGCTCTGCACTACCAGCACAGAGCCCTATGCAAGGCTTGAACTCATGAACCAGGAGATCATGACCTGAGCTGAAATCAAGAGTCAGATGTTTAACTGACTGAGCCACCCAGACACCCCAGTAATATTTATTATGTCATGAAAAGACTGAAGAAGCCCAGACCCAGGATACTCGAGGACTGTGGAAGAGACTAGTGAATGGCAGCAAGGAGAAGCAGATAGTGGTAGGTGAATGATGGAGTGTCTAAACCCAGGGTACTGGGTCAACGATTCTGCATTTTCACACACTCCTACTGTTGAGTCAGGTGCAGTGTTAGGTCCATCGCATCAGCTCTGGATACGAAATGGCCTCTGAGCCACTATAAAATTAATGCCATTCCCTAGGCAGCTAACTTACTACCATAGAAGTGAAGTTGAAGGTGAAAACTGTTGAAAACAAATTTAAACAAACAAGGAGAAATGTACATTTGGAGACAATCCTCCACCCTGAGTCTCGAATATAAAGATTATGTGACAACCTGTGTGCAGGCCTTTGGAGCGCGATTTTCTGGCATAGTCCCTGAGGTGTCTTGTGCCCCTGGAGGTGTGCCCCTAGAGATCCTGCTCTGTGCTCATCTGGATGTTTTGGTCTAGAAAAATAAGAGTTACCCAAAATGAAGAAAGCATAGACCACAGGTAGCCTCATTTAGTGGGGAAGATGAAATCCGTGCCACAGGTTTTCAAGACACTGTGATGCAAGTAGATGTGAGACCCATAAGCCATACGGAAGAGGAAGTCAGAGGGGAAAGGCAAGGCCGGAGTTAACATCGAGCAGAAATTCAATGAGGTTGAGGAGTACTCCCAGAGGGAGAGTGGGAGCGGCATCCCGGAGATGCAGTCCTACTTATTCATCTTATAAATTGTGCTGACAGCACACCAGCACTTCTTAACTGAGCAACAGGAACACACATCCAGTCAAAAAACTGAGTCATTTGGCATTAACAAGATGTTCACATGCCAAAACATGGCCTGACCCACATCACTCTTTTGTACACCAAAATATAATATATATTCATTCTAAGAAGTGATGAGAAGCAGTAAAAATTTTTCTTCTTCTTCTTTCCATGGCAGCAGTCTTGCTCCACACCCAGCATTCTGTGCAATTTACACGTGGGAAAGATTGAAAAGGTCATGTGACATCAGCTCAGCCCACACATTGGAATGGGAGTCTGTTGGCAAACTGCAGACTCTTGGTCCTGCAAAATTAATTGAGATGGGAACATCGACCTTGAGAATGTGTCTTTTTGTTTTTACAATGCCTTTTAGAAATATGGCATGAATACCCCAAAGTACACACTTAAGAGTATGAATTCCAAATTCGGTAGGGGAGAAGAGAGAGAAACGTGTAGAATGGAGGAAAGGAAAAGACAGCATACCATTTCTCAAGATGTGACTCTTCACACCTCTTTTTCCTCACCAGAGAGCACTGAATGTTGATAACAATTGTGGAGACTCTGAGGCCTCTCGGTATTTTGGAGAACATTTCGCAAAGCAAACTTTAGTCATGTAAAATGGGTAAACATGATGTGAAATGTATTAACACATTTGGTGAATTCTGCAAATATATTTTTACACAATTAGCTTAATTATTTAGATACATATTAAACCTTCCTTGCCTCAAGCAATTTAACATGGAATGTAATTTCACATATTATCACAAGAAAAACACATTTATAGGAAATCTGTGTCTTTCCTTTCATAATAACACTTCAACCCATCATTATTTGAGATATAAATAGATAGTTTATATTTCAAGGATGATGAGCACTGTATTTCTAGATAAAGTGTCTCCTAATCCAGGGAGCAGGTGGCCCCCTAAAGCTCTCTGGTCATCAGTTATATTGAAATAGACTCTGATTCTGCTCCATCAGCAATTCCATAACCATATACAAAACAGGGTGCCCCTACCTCATTCCAAACTGAAAAGATTTGTTATCATTTATTTTGAAGGGACTTTATTTGTTTTTTGTTTGTTTATTTATTTTGAAAGAGGCAGAGACAGCACGAGTGGGGGAGGGGCAGGAAGTGAGGGACAGAGAGAATGCCAAGCATGCTGCACGCTGCCAGCACAGGCCCCCACATGGGGCTCGAACTCACAAAACTGTGAGATCATGACCTGAGCCAAAACCAAGAGGCAGAGGCTTAACCGACTGAGCCACCAAGACAGCAGTATTTTGAAGGGACTTTGGAAGTGAAGAGCATGAACTAATTCAAAAAGAGTTGTGAAGGAGGCAGGGATGATTGTAGTTCTCCATATTCCTATGCTTGCAAAGCAACACTGGTTACTTTGAAAATCTTCCTCAGTAGTGATTGTTTATTGTCTTCCCATTAATATTTTCAGGGGACCATGTGTAGCATCGTTTCCTGACAGGGAAAATTATTTTTGGAAGTCCCTTCTATCACTCATCTTTTCAACAACAACAAAAGAAGCATTAATGATAGGAATATCTTATGCTTGTATGGTGGTTAAAAGATTTTTAAAGGGCTTCCACATACATTACTTTATTCTGAAACAACTCAATGATCTAGGCAATGCTTAGTATTGGTCATTTACATTTGGGGAAATTCCATTTTACAAAGGGAAAAAATAAATCATAGAAGTAACTTGTCATAGTCACTTAAACTGTGACCACACAGACTGAAATATTTTTATAGACTATATTTTTGGCATTTTCCTATATGACAAGCAATAGCATTTTGAAGTGAAGGGGAATCTAATATACACATATACGTATATACACATGAATCATTCGAAAATTATCTTATTAATTCTTAGTTATGTAGATTTGATCTCAAAAACAATCACCTTTTCTATAATTTGTAATTTAAGAGCTCCTAGAGGTAGTAATATGAGGAAATTCTCTGCCTAAGGGAAGGGATGGGCAAAGAGAACAGAACAGTAGCCTCCCAAGCCGAGGCCCCTGTGAATGGTACCCTGCTGGCCTTAAAAGACTTTTTTGGGGGGTAGAAACAAGTCACACAGGAAGAAAGATCCTTTGACTCCATTTGTATTGCTTTTCGTTTAGAACTAAATGAGGGAGGATGAGAAAAATGTCTCTTCACTAGTGTGGGTATGTAGCAGGTAATGAATGACTCAAGGAGTGGAAGGCAGGGCTCTATCAGGGAATCTGAAGGGAGAGGAGAGGAGTGGGGGCATTAGGGAGGTCGGGGGGGAGGTGGCGGGGGGTGGTGGGGGGTGCGGGAGGTGGTGGGGGATAAAGAAATGTACCTCATGTGCAGCTCAGGTTGGTGTTAATGTCAGTTTAAATCCTTTTCCACTCAACAGCCCAGCCTTGAGAAGGGGCTCTAGCTGCCAATCTGACTGAGGGGTTGACAGGTCAATTAGAAAAGATTCTGTTTCAGTGAAGATCCAGGGGTAGAAGAACAAGGAAGCCACCGACCTCATATACCCTGAAAAGGCAAGCCCACTGCCCTCCCGACCACCAGGCAGCAGAGCTGACCTCGGACTTCCCATTTTTGAACGTGCTCATTCTCTACAAACCTGAAGGTCCCTGACTGAACTGTTTGTAATGTTGAAGCCCAATTTTAAATCTTGTTTATCTGAAGGAAAACGTTCCTTAGTCAGTGAATGAGCCTAGCTGACAACCCAGTGATCCCCTCTCACTATGGGTTAGTAACGCTCTCCTCCTCATCCAGGTGCATTATCTCCGAGGAATAATTTTTTTCAGTGCCTGTTTGTGAAAAGTGGTCATTGTGTGTGTGGCAGAAACTGCAATATCCCCTAGCTATTCCATTTGCCCCCTTGCAGTTAGGTGGGGCCATTGCAACTAATCGAATGAAACGTGTGTGGAAATGACATGTCACTTCTGAGCCACAGCATGGAAAGCTGCACATGGGATTCTCAATTCTCTTCCTGTAATGGCCACTCAGGAAGCCTCGTGTTCCAGGGGAGGAGCTACAAGATAGCTGGGCCTCGGTCAGGCTGGTTTTCTGAGTGACCATGTGGAGCTGCCCCTCTCGCTCACTCACGTCGAGTGCGGCCCCTAAGTACAAACAGATTTATGTGAGCTTGAGCGCTGAAATTTCACCAGTTACCCCCACAGACCCTAGCCCTTCCTCACTAATGCAGTAGAAAAGCTACAACTTTGGCAGTATTCTAAGGCGACCAAATTATGAAATGAAGACCCACATCAGGAGCCGATAAAAATATGTCTGTGTTTGCAGATTTGAGGTTTGTCCTTTTCTGCTACAGCTCTGATGTAAAGAATTTAGCAATAGAGAGACAAGCTGAAATTAAATGTTCAGTAGAGGGCCTTTTGGAAGACTCACAGCTCTAAGGTTGCCAAATTTGGTATTTCACCTACTAAACATATCACACATTTGTCCATTCTCTCCAGTTCTACTGCTGTTAGCTGAAGCCACTGTTGTCTCTCATCCAGGCTGTGGCATTCATTCTAGGTACCCTCTAATCCACTGGCCTCATTTCAGCCCAGGTCCTTTTCATCACCCCCCACCCTCATTAGAAATCGGCAGTAGGTTCTCATTGCTCTTAGAATAAATTCCAAAATACTGACCATGGCTCCCAAGGCTCTATGTGAATGGATGACAAGGACAAGAAGCATGAAAAGTCATCCCACCTAACTTACCCTGAGGTTCCAAAGGGCTCTTGAGGCCAACTTAATCTGTGGCCTAACCAGCTGGTGGAGGTTTATTTCTGGGTTGAAATCAGAGTATTTGGCAAAAACCTATTTAGTGTTAGCAACACTCATTTCCAAAACTGCGGATGGGGGGAGGGGAGGAAATAAAGACATGGTTACAGTGAAATGGACTAGCATTTATCCAAGCCTCGTGCCTCCATACAGTTTAGCCTTTTGGTGAAAGTTACTTTTTAGAACTCATTTGGATCTTGCGACCTTCCTCATAAGACTGTCTACTAGTCCTTACATAACACTCATGGCCCTGCATGTTCTGTGTCCCCAAAATGCACCATGCCCTTTCACAACTTTTTTATATGTGCGTTTGGGGGAGATGGGAGCTGGAAGGCCATTTTCCTCTTTTCATTTTCTATCCCCTTCATCACTCTCAAGACTTAATTTCAATGTTTCCTTTTTGTGGATACTGTCTTGAGTCTCTTACTTGATTGAGCTCTCCCAAGCAATGGATTAATAGTTGGGAACCAGGGTCAACGACGAGATACTACACTGATATCACTGTATCACATAACATTATTAAATATGATATATCATTATGTCTATATGACATCACATCCTATCCTATCCTATCCTATCCTATCCTATCCTATCCTATCGTATCATTATGTTTCTTCTTAGACTGTGAGTTACATGAGGACAGGAACACCGTATTGTCTAGCTCATTATCTCTTGTTGTTCCTCAAATTCACAGACCAGTTCTAACATCTAATGTATACTGTAAATTCTCAAGAAATGCTCTTTTACCTGCCTTCCTTTAGGATATTTTTAGAGGAGAAAGTATATACTATGGGGATTATATATATATTTCTTTTTTCTTTTGATTCTTACCCTGAATGATTACAACACAAAAACTTCCTAACAGACATTACTTATAAATGACTTATTCCTAAAGAGGGATGTTATTACTTCACTCAGTGTGCTATTTCTGAGGTTCCCCGAGGTCCTTGAATGCCAGGAGGAGGCAAAGGGTGAAGTGCTGCTGGGAACCACTCTGAGCAATAAAAATGGTGTATCTGCCATCTAGTGGTAATGTTGTATAAATGCACCGGGACTTGATTAAAAAAAATCTCGAGGGCCATCCCAAGGTGAACACAGAGTAAAAATAATCAGTAACGTGTGTTGAGCTCCTCCTATGTATGTCTCAGATACTGTGCTATGTGTTTTATGCGGATTACCTCCTTTTGTATTCAAGGCAATAATACGCAGTAGACCCTATCTTTACACCCATTCTAGAGATGAAAAGTTTGAGGCACTGAAAAGTTAAGGTTTCAAACCTTGGTAGCCCAGCTTCAGAACCTACATCTTTAAAGACCACAGTATAATAAAAGATGGTCAACTGACATAAGCTCTATGAAGAAACATCAATTTCTGTGTTAATATATAAAACAATTATTAAAATGTGTTTATAATTTTAGAGTTGGAAAAATACTTTCACATCTGTTTTATTTTTACAACAACCCAATTGCTGTTAACCTTGAGTTACAAGGAGATGGAGAAACTCTATCTCATGAGAAATGAAATAATTGCATAAGGTCTCAGAGCCAGGATCCAGACTTCACTTTCAGTCACCAAACTCCATACTGTATCCACTGCATTATATTTTAAGTGTGGTAAAGACAAAATGTCACAAAGGGGTTTTATAAGCTTATTTTTTTTAATGGACTTTAATTATTCAAATGGTTAGTGCCCCAGTTTCCTTGGAGGTTGAGTAAATCGAGTGTTTTGAAGAAGAGCCTGTGACCGTCAGAGCACAAATGGCATACAGTTGCCAATTCTCTTCTCTCCTAGAGGCTCTCCTGTGCTGAGCGCTCCATTGATTAGAACATTCCATCTATCAATAAATCACATAACGGGCACCAGCTTCCAGACCCAAATAAAAGCCTCTCACTCTCTAAGCGTGGATGACATGTCCAGTTTAAAATATGTTTGTACTAAAATAAAAATGTTTGTACTGTCTTGATCATCACCAAATAACTGACTGCCAGTTCTTCCTAGCATTGCAAACCTTGAGAGGAAATCTGCTCAAACACTTCCTCCCCTGTCACTGGGGAAGCTCAAACTAGCTCCTGTTCTACCGGTGCTCAGATCAGGGCTACATGTAACTTTATGACACAAATCTCAGCTTCTGGTTATAGGATATGTTTTTTCCCTTCATCAAAATGCCCTGTTTATTCTGGCCACCATTCAAGTGTTCTCGTCTTGCCTCTATGCAATACTCCATTCTATTCCTTCTTTTATAATATTTATGAAGATCCTGTTTTGTAATCCCCAATCTCAAGCATCTTGCAACCTAGTAGGAATTCCTGTACAAATTAAATTAATAGAGAAGATAATTACATATTGTGCTCAGTGACAGGGAAGGAAGTAAACAGCCGAACGATGGAGAATTACAGAGCTAAGGAGCACCTGTCTTTCTGGGCATTAGAGCTGAGACCTGAAAGCGTAAAGGTGTCCAGAGGTATGGGGAGTTACAATTAGTGGGAATGTCTGCTTGAGCTCCTTCCAGACTAACTTCTATGGACTGTCCCTGGAATCACATCTCTAATCTCCTTCCCACCTTCTCATCTTCCCACCTATCCTTGGATCTCTTGGCACTTATGATCTATCAGTGCACATCCTTACATAGATTTATGCATCCCTGACTCTTATATTTGTGCATCAGGCTTACATGTAAGCTCTTTAAAACTCGATTTTCAAAGTTCTTCATATTTATAACACTCTTGACTGCCTTGGTGTGATGGAGCAAGTAAGAGAAAGGTAACAGGCAGATTTTGTGGTGAGAGAAAGGAAGTGGGAAAAGGGTGAATATACCTGTAAAAAAGATTCTGGAGAGACAATGGACTTGATTACAGAAGGCTCAGGGCAGGTGAGAGTTATATGATTACAGTATTGGCAAGTAAAATCTCTAAAGAGGATGAATTTCAAATGATATAAAACTTGTTCTAGCACATGGATGATTTTGAATTACTTGCATTTTGTGACATTAGATGAGAATTAAACTCTTAAATATTTTGCTGCCCACAGAAATCATCTCTTTATCACAGCAGTGACAAGTGTGTGGGCTGTTCTTTGGTGAGGTGCATAGAGCCTCAATTACCATCCCTTCATGGAGAATAGATTATGTGAAGAAGAATTCAAAGTGTTGCTATAAAAGTAGCATTTTCATATTCAATAATTTTGTGCTTCGTGTTTTCAAGTCCTATACCCTCACGTTCCTAATCCCTCCCAAAATATACAAACATAAAAACGATGACCCCAAATACTCATTTTTCTTTATTCTTCTTAGGCTAGCAGAGCCAGAAAATCCTTCACAGAAGAGACAAGCCAGATTATATTCAACCTCACGCACCATCAACACAGTTGTCAGCCATGTACATGTTCATTACAGGGACGATATAAGAAGTAAAGTGAACACAGCTGGATTTTCAGATCCCAGGTTGAGTCTGCAGGGCTGACTGTTAGAAACATCATCTTTTCACTTATACACTGAGAAAATTTGATCTGGAAGTCATTGAGAGAGAATATGGAAGCCCCATGATGTCACTTTTACTGAGTGACTTTTCTATTTCTGAGCTATGGTTCAACACAAATAACTGGCAACATAAGCAAAGTGATTATTGAAATAATATTTATAGATATACAGTTACATAATGTTCAAGGTCTTGTAACAGATGTTTCTTTCAGATAATTCATAATCCTAGGTATTTTTGAAAATAATTAATTACAACCTTAAAATTTGTATCTATTCTTTCCTCTTCATTGCCACTAAAAAAAAAAGCTACTGTTTTTCTCTTACAAAAAAAAAAAAAAAAAACAAAAAAACTCTAGCTAAATAAGACTCATCATGATAGAAATGTAATTAATAGTTATATTAACAGCAGTAAAAGAATTGCTCTAATTGTTTGTCTTTTATGGATATTTGGTTGAGGATTGAATTTTTATTGTGTTTATTTTTAAATGTCATATTTAGAATTATTTTGTTTGAGATCTTAAACAAGTAGACCTTTGTTTTTGTTCCAGAAGTTACTAAAATGCAAGCCAAAGTAGTCCATATGCTTTCTTTTTTACTTAACTGCTTAATCCAACCATTCTCCTCAAGAAAAGAAGATCATTTCATTCATTCTTTACTGCTGATTTAATTAATTGATTCTCTTCATGGAGGACATGAAATCGATATTTTGAGACTAGTTCCCTGAAAAAGGAATGAATTTAATATCTACATATATATGTCTTTCCATCACTCACACATCTTTCTCTCCCTCCCATTATATAATGTCTTAAATAGCAGGCATTGACCTGGAAATGTTACAAAACACACGAGTTACATTCTGGACACTTAGATCAAAGCAGAGTGTCTCTGCATTGTTTCTTCCATTCTCTAAATGTTTCAAGACTCCATTTGATGGTGGAGGCCTTTCATCTCATCTGACTCAGTTCTCTGCCATGAAAACATTCTTGGAGAAATGTATTCTAAAATACCCATGCTTATTTCTCATACAACAAGCTAACTAACTAAATCTTTCATCTTGAACTACTGTATCCAATTCAGCCATTTCCACTTTATTAAAAGTGAACATTTCTTTAACCTATTACCAATTGCTTGACCCATTCTATTATTTTTTTTCTTCTTTGACCTCTTGTATTTGTACAAATTATTGTGAACCTTAATTAGGACATTACAATTCTCCACAATGATTCTCTTTTGTCACTGGAAGAAAAGAGCTATCTCTTGGCACTTCCCCCACACTGTCCTTTAAAATGTTTAAAGGAAAAAAATCATATGCTCAGTTTATGCATTGTTCTTTATCTCTGCTGAATCATGATATAAACAGTTAAATCTTCACTGAGTGCCGTGATAGCTGATAGGTCCATTTGGGTCAATTGTCTAGTTTAGAAGTTCAGAACAAAGATGCTTTTATCACTTTAAAATACCAGCCATGCATTGCTAAAAAATTAAGAAAACTCAGAGAAGAAACATACTGTATCAGACAAGATATGTGTCCCTTCTGAAGTGGGAAATACAGCCTTCCCATTATGAAATGAATAAGTCATGGGAATTAAAGGCACAGCAGAGGGGACATAGTCAATGATATTATAACAGTGTTGTATGGTGACAGATAGTAGCTACACTTGTGCTGAGCATAGCATTACATATAGAGAAGTTGAATCACTATGCTGTATACCTGAGACCAATGTAACTTTGTGTGTCAACTACATTTAATAAAAAATAAAAAATAAAAAAAGAGATATGCTTCCCTTCTAATTTAAATCTGGCCTAGCCAGTATGTTCTGTCCATGTGGTCTTACTGCCTGGGGCCAGCCAGTCACTTTTGCTGAGAGTGCCTGTCTGTCTGTCTGTATCCCTCTTTTCTGTGTCTCTTAGTCAAGCCAACCAGCCTCATGCCCAGAGTTTCTGGCTAGCCCATCAAGTCTGAATTATGTAGAGTCTGTGTCCCCTGGGCCAGATGATATTACAACCCAGACATTAATGCATCATGGGTGAACTCTGACTGATAAGTATTGTCTGTCCTTTATCCCATCCATGAACTGCTCTGAGATTTTGTCAGCATTTTGTCCACATTTTGTCATGTGTCCTATTGAGAAGACATATCCCCTAAGTGAACTTCTAGATCATTGAGGCTCATCATGAAGCATAGGCTGAGCTGTGATGTACCACATTTCATTGCTTCCTGTCCTTGTCTGCCTCTTTTCCTCTTTCTCATTTTCATCTCTTTGGGTTTGTAGCTCTAAATAAAGTATTGGCACTTAATTCTTCCCTCAAGTTCTGCTTTCTAGGGAGCCTAAGCAAAGGCAAATACTATAAAAGAAATAGGCTTATTTCTCTTTTTTAATTTGGGAGTCTATGAAAATTACTGAGAAATATTAGCTTCAGTGTTAGAATCTCCAATGGCACGTTTATCTTATATTTATGAATTTCAAAGTTGGACTTAATTCTCCAGCTGATATGTGAGTGTCCTAATGTAAATTATTTCATACCTATTACATTTAATATTTGTATTTGGAATGTTAAACTCTCTATGATTTTGTTTGTGGTTTTTCAACATTTATTTGGAATATTTATTTTTTAAGATGACATCACCTGGAAAAAGGATAACGTTACAGTTGAGAACCTAGCAGACTCTAGCTTAATCAGATGATCAAACTTAACATCATCAACATTGAAACAATCCAACAGCATGTGCCTCCCAACACAGAGAAGACCAGCACGTCATTATTGTGGTATTCCTGACTAAAACACATTATATGAATCTAACCACGAGAAAGCAACAAACAAGCCTAAATGGAGAGAAATATTCTAAGAAGTAGCTGGACTGTACTCTTCAAAAATATTAGGTCAAGAAAGATGAGAAAAGCTGAGGAGTCATTCTTAATTTAAGGAGACTAAGAAGTCGTGACAAATAAATGCAATACATGCTCCTTGATTGTACTCTGGAACAGAAGAAAATCACTATAAAGAATAACATTGGAACCACTGATGCAATTCCAATGTGAAATGTGGATTCTATAACATAATTGTATCAACATTAAATGATAGCCAGATGATACCCAAAAGGGGAAAGTTTGAGTACAGCACTTCTCAGGAGAGGCAAAGTGTTAAAGAAAGAACAAAGAATGTGTATGTGCTTATTACTTAGTCTAACATCAACTGTGTTAACAAACAAATCTAAAATTTCCATAGGTATACAAAAGAAGGGTTTATTTTTTGCATCTGTAACAGCCATGAAGCTCTCCTCCATATGATGATTCAGGTATGTACTCTTTCTATCTTGTGGCTCCTCTATCCATCAGCATCTCAGAGTCCTCTACAGTCAACAGTGGGGGGAAAAAGGAAATGGATAAATCCTGATTGCATTTAAAGTCTTTGGCCTGATAGAAATAACTTCCATTCACATTGCTTTGGCAATAATTCGCACATGGCCATACTTAGAAACAAGTGGGGCTAAGAAGAATAGTTATTGGGTGGACAACTGTCTTCTCTCTGTAACAAAACTCTCTAGAAAGTGGAGCATGAATTTTTGTGGATGGCGTAGCAGAGGGAAAAGGTTGTATAATTGGCAATAAAACAGCTGCCATTTACTGAGCACTTACTATGTGTCAGACATAATGTAAAACGTTTTACATGCCATTCTCTCAAAATTCTTATGAAAAGAGAATCGTTATCTTTATTCCATGGATAAAATACCAGAAGCTTTCTGAACTGAAAAACAACTTGCCCAAGGACACACAACTAGGTAATGGCATTTTGAAGTTTGCCTTGCTCTCAATCCCTTGTAGTAGCTATGCATATGAATTTAGGATGGACAGTCTGATTCAAATCTTGGCTCTGACTTTTAGTTCCATGACCTTTAGTGAGTTGCCTCATCTTTTATGCTGCAATTTTCCCATCTATAAATGGGAATAATGCTGATCTCACAGAGTTTACTTTTTTTAAAGAAGATAATGATTATAAAGTTCTGATCTTGGCATTTCATGAAGTACAGGGGATGCAAACATTAGGCAAACCCTCACTGAGTCTCAGTATCACTACCTATTATTAGCCCTAGGATTCTTAATATCCCCCATTGTCTGCTTCCTCACCTGTAAAAAAAATGGCTATTAAAATTAAATGGCTTAATATATAAAGTGATTAATTCAGTATATGTTACATATGTTACATAGTAAGTGTTTAATAAGTGTTCATATTTCTTTCCTATTTCTGTGACAACAAATTACCACAAATTCATCGGCTTAAAACAATATAAATTTATTATCTCACAGTTCTGGAGATCAGAAGTCCAACATCAGTCTCACTGGGTTAAAGCAAAAATGTTAGCAATCCTTCTGGAGGTTTCTAGGTTCTAGAAGCCACCTATATTCCTTGGCTTGTGAGTGTCAGCAGTAATATTTGTAAAATCAGAAGTTATTCCAAATTAAATGATATAACACATATATGCGACTATGACAATGCATGGAGTTCAGGAAGAACTTGATAAAGTTTAGATCCCTCATCTACCAAAAAATCCTTAATAACCTCTGGTACTTGATGATATTATTTTATTTACCCAGATAAAATAAGAAGTATCAAAGTAGTTATCCAGCCAGTTCAAGAAAGTAAAAACTAACAAGAAAACAAGCAAACAAACAGAGCTGCTGTGTCTGAGTTGTTATAAAAACTCTGGAGGAAATTGAGATTTTTAAAATTATTTTTGTTTGTTTTTTTAAGTTTATTTATTTTTGATGGGGCTGGGGCATGCACACATGCATGCACACATGTGGGGGAGGGCAGAGAAAGAGAATCCCAAGCAGGCTTAGCATTGTCACTGCAGAACCTGACCTGGGCTCAATCCCATGAACTGTGAGATCATGACCTGAGCCGAAATCAAGAGTCAGGTGCTTAACCAACTGAGCCACCCAGGCACCCCAATTATTTTTTTAAAGAAAAAATATCTGAATATTTTACCCTTAATCTATTTTGTGGTAAAGAACTAGCTCAATTCTCCTTGTAATTTTCTTACAGTTTAGCTGGAACTATTGTCCCCATGGCTTTTTTCTGTTGTGAAACAAGCCTGCTACATGATGTTGGACAAGCATGGGTCTTCACAGGCCATGGGGAGAGCTCATTCTTGGGTTTCCAATGGGAGAAGTCATTAAAAACATAGCAGGAATAGGCATTTTTAGAAACTTCCACATACAGGAGAATCCTAGCTTCAAAAGTAATAATTTTTTTTAAAAGCCAAATTGCTCAGCTGAACCTGTAGACAATCTGGCTTTTAGTTAGTTTAAAGTATATTTTATGACATTAGAAACATGAGAACATGTGTTATCTGGCCTGGGGAGGAAAGCAGCACCCCTAAATTCTAATCATTTCTTTCACCAATCCAAAGGAAATCTCTTTAAGGCTTTAAAAGGTTGGGTTAACAACACTGAAAATATTTTTATTTTTCACACTCCTCTGCTTTTCTTGGTTCCATCTGGGACCAGAAGCCAGCACGTTGAAATACCAGGAGAAAGGCAGTCCTCAAACATTTCCAGTCTGACGAGAGGCAGGAAATAGCAGAAAGCTCAGAAGGGCAGATTTTTCTTTTCTGCTTACAAAATTTCCAGGCTAATTTAATATGTTAACAAGTTTGTATAGGTATTACTCAATATGACTTGGAAATATCCAAGTTTTGAAACCTGTTAGGGTTTTTGTGTTCCAGAAATGAATATTCATCTTCATTGTCATGGTGTTATTAATTGTTAATATAAATGACATCATTTTTTATTTATGTAACAGTTTTCTTGTGGGAATTCCAACATCCTTAAATAACATGACTGGGGCCATTATTTGTTCTCAAAATGTCTCATTAGGAGATCAGAGCTGGGATGGAAAGTTATGATTTTTTAGAAGACAAGCATGATGTTGGTTTCAGTTCACTGACAAATGCAGCTAAGTCTTTATTTAGTTATATGAATAAATGCAAGAAAAAGTAGGAGGAATACCAATTGTTTAAGAAAACCAAAATGATTTAGCAAAGAATGTAAAAAAATATCTCAATATTTTCTGCACATAAGTAAATTCACCAACTTAAAGTTCTCCAAATATGGCTTCAGAATGCTTTGGAGGAGCCAGAGCCAAGTCTCATGAGTCAACAAAATAAAAATACCTTAAGGGAATGATTTAATAGCTGCTTCCCATTCCTGGTTGTAATAGAATAGGCTTAATTTTTTTTAAACTACAAGACATTGTGAAGTTGGCTTTGTTTGATGCTCAGACCTTTTCATACACTCATATTGAAAAACATGAGAAACTCTTGCGAAAAGAGTAATTCGTGGCAGCAGCCCCAGTCATAAGGGATTTAGAGATCCTGGAGATAAATGAGATCGACATTTCACACTTTCTTCAAACAATCCAGAAGCACAATGGATTTAATTTACTCACTAAGCACACATTCATGTGAAATTAGTTTGTACAGGGTCTTTTTAGATCATTAACATGCTGAAGGCAGGTTTGTATCTGTAATGTGCCTCATGTAGCATCTCCAGTAGACTCTAGTTACCATTCAACATTTATGGAGCACTCAATTCTAGGTACCAGCAACTGGGCTCTGTTAGATTAAAACCATGGCTTCCTAACCACTTTTGATGAAATGACAAATTTAGGTATCTCATCATCAAACATTTATTGACTTTCTACTATATGCCTTAGATGAGACTATGTTTTAGATATTCAGGGATCTCTGTTTTCATGGAGCTTACAGTTTCACGAGAGAATACAAACAATAAGTGGGCTGACACATGAAATTACAAATTTGCAAAAGTGCTGAAAAAGTAAAGGATCAGGATTTGCGGTGGGAGAAGACAGTTCAGGAAAAGCCTATTTCTTTACATGGCAATTAATGTGTAATCTGGATCCATTAAAAGAACCAAAGAAGAGCAATCCAAGGAACGATGTGACCTACCCATGTTACAGAATAGTGAGTTATCTGGCCAGGTTAGCCTTTGGTTCATCAATCAAAGAAAGAGCAAAAGTGTATCATCCACATCTTCTGACCTGACTCCATTTGACTTCTTCAAGAACAGTTTTTGAGCCCCTTATGTCAGCCTTCCTATGGCTAATTCTCTTCCTTCTCTACCTACCCCACCCACTGAGGAAACATCAGGCTAAGTATTCTAGCCAACAGTAAGTGCCTTCCTCGTTGTCCTAATAATAGGACTTCCCAAGCGCGTACTTGTCTGGTACTATCTTTTCCCATCATTTCTAAGTGTCCGTACAATTTTGAAAGGTATTTGTGACTTTTTCCTCAAATTCCATCACAAAAATGAATAACTCTGGAAAGTTTAAGGAGTTATAAAGTCCTCATACCGGTACCCTTTGTTTACCCAAAGCAAAATGTTCCCAATTCACCTATGGTTCTGTTCCCCTCTCAGTGAACTTGTGCAGGTTACCAAGGTGGAAACAGGCTGAATCCAAGCAGGAGAGTGTTAAAGGAACTGACAGTAAGGTTTCTAATGGGACAAAACTATTCCTCAAAGCCTCAAGTGTACAGGGTCCACAGGTAGGATAAAGAGAAGGTAAGAAGGAATCATATTTGTAGCCAGATGAGAGACTGAAATTAGATTTTTAACCCCTAGCTCTATTTCTCATGCATTTTTCTTTATAAACTTGCTTCAGTTACCTAGGCTAGGATTTCAAGAATGAAAACTTCATATAACTCTGAAATTTAATTTTTAACAATATTAAGCCAATATATTTTTTTTTAAATTAGTGATCAACAGTAAATTTTTACCTGCCATTTTAATATTAGGGCCAAATTTTACTTGTAAGGCAATAAATTGAATTAGAGTTAACATGCAATATTAAGGAACCACCTGCCTTGTTTAGACAGGGGAAATAAGCAATTATAACTTAATTACAATGCATCTCTAAATAGTTGGCACCAAAAAGAAAGGAGAAACATCTTTAAGAAACTGTGCTTGTCCAGCTTTCTGATCTTAGTCAAGTTCCCTTTTTATTGACCATACCCCCAAAACACTAAAATGTCTCTCAAAAGAGAGTAGCCAAGCTAGTTAGTGACCTGACTCTTCAACAAGTGTTGGCTGAATTCTTTCTCCTGTATATAGTTCCTTTGTGAAAAATATTTACAGTTGTGCTTTTAAGGCTCAGAATTAACCAGCTGTTTCTGACTTTTTGCATAAGTCTTACAAATATTTATGTGCTTTGATATATTGGTTTTAGGTCCTGCATTTCTGGTGCTAGGACTTTACCAATTTTTAGGTAGTTTGATCATTCTTTAACCATAGGAAAAGGATGCAGGATCTTATCCTTCCTGGGTGTTATTTATTGAAAGACAATAGTTTAATCTTGTGATTTTCTAGCTCCCTTCCATTTCTTGCTATGGAGGGTTGTTATATTTAGCTTTGTTTTGTGGACAGATAGCTATTGAGCCTGTGTCAATAAAACATTCACTTTTTATTTAACAAACTTGTCTGCTCAGAGCTGGAGATACCAAGATAAATAAAGGCCTTGCCCTGAAGATACTCATGACTAATGGGAAAAGAAGCAAGGAAACCTCACATCCTCCAAGTGAAACGGAGGATGTCAGAGAAGGCTTCTCAGACTGCATGGATCTTGGCTAGTGTCTGAATGGATGAATAGGGGTTTAACAAGCAGAACAAAAGGGAAAGACATTCCAAGAGGAAGAAATAGCATCATAAAGGCATGAAATAAGGAGGAACCATGCCATATTAAGGGAAATTAAAAAGTAGTGTAGAAATGAAAGCTATGGGATCCATATGGGAAATAGCTAGAGATGAGTGTGCAGGTCATGGAATTTGCATTATGGGGCTAAGGAGCTTGAGTGTTTTCTTCAAGCCATTGGAGAATCACAGGATTTAGGCAGGAGAGCATATAGTCAGATTTCTAATTTAGAAAGCTGTCCCTGGTGATAGAGTATAGGAAAGATTGGGATAGTTCAACTAGAAATGGAGATTCTTCAAGCATACATTGTACAAGTGCCAGAGAGAAGGGATTCAGGCTAGAACAGAGGTTGAGGCAATGGGGCTGGGGAAGAGAATCTTCCAGAATCTGTGGTTTCTGTAGGAGCCGGTAACTGGCTGGATGTGGGGTTGAGAGAGTCAGAGAAATCTAGGGTACCACCCAGAAGCTTGGGAATTTCCTTGGATGAAGAAGAGCATGGGAGAACTTGTTGGTAGGTATTAACCTGTATTATGACCCAAGTGGATAATCAGAGTAATGCCCAAACCTCTCTTGACAGTTCATAGTAGCAGCTAACAGGCAGTTTAGGCTAGCTCTGGGCCAGACACTGGTCTTTTTGCATTCCATGTATATAGTAAAAGGGTTGAGAGCACTGACGTAGAATCCAGACCGTGAATTCCAAACCTTCTTTTTTTGCTGACTATATGACCTTGGGTAAGTTACTTAATCTATACCTCAGTTTCTTAATTTATAAAGAGGGAGGTGATCATAATAAAACCAATTTCCTAATGTGGTTTTAAGGATGAAATAATTCACTTAAGGATTTACTTAAGGACCATGCCATTCACTTAGACGAATGATTGGCATGTAGAAAATACACACTGCTGATTATTATTAATGATCACACATATTTACTCATGCAAACTCACAAAATCTACAGAGATAGCTACTATTTTTCACTTTTTTGCAGAAGGAAATTGAGGCACACAGAAATGGGAGAGCTAGGAAATCAAAGCAAGCAGTCAGACCTGGGAGCCTTTACTCTTAACTCTGTCGCCATAATCCTCTGTGTAGTGTCTCAGAAGCTAAATTCGAGGGTATTAAATGGAAAGCACTGTTCCAGGTAGAGACAGGTAGAGATAAGAAAAGAGGTCCCAGGACTCACCATTCGATTCAAAGCAAACCTGCATTTGATACTCCTCTGGAAGTGCTGACAGCCACAGTAGTCCTATCACCGTGTTGACTTCATGCCAAGCACTCAATCCCTCTTAGCAGGGAGGCAAGCATCTCCTTGCCCTGCTCTTTGACTATTCAGCTGATTCCTGCTTCCCCACGTCTTGTTCCAGGACTGCAAAGACAAAAGGAATGCCTGTCACACCACTTCTATAAAGTAGCTTAATTTGTCCCACTTTCACTGCTAGTTTGTCTGTCTAAATAATAGTCTTTTCTAAATTTGGAGTTTTCAAACTTTATTTTTATGGAAAGAGGCAGTTTAGTGTAGTGGTTAAGAGTTTTAGCTTGGGAATCAGAAAAATCTGCTTGGCTCTGCCAGGCACTAGCCAAATTTAGTAAATAAAAATTCTGGATGCTCAGTTAAATTTGAATTTCAGATAAACAATAGTAGTATATTTGGTATATTTCCTGGGACATACTTATACTTAAAAATGTATCCATTGTTTATCTGAAATTCAAATTTAACTGGGCATCTTATAATTTATCTGGCAACCTTATATGGGACTTAACTTCTCAGTGTCTCCACTCTCTCACCTACAAAATAGGGATAATGACAGACAGCAATACTGAGCATGATCGGTATTTGCTGTAAGATTAAATGAGATAATATGTGTTAAGCACATAGGAAATGCTCAACATGTATTGATTGTTGTTATTGTTATACTGGGATGATGGTAAGCTAGCAAAATATGAGGGAATGTTCAGGACTGGTTCTGGTTTTGATTAAAAAGAAAACTTTAGAATGAAAGATGTTATGCTCAAGCTACCTTTGCACATCTCAAAAATGGAAATATAAATGCAACTCCATATTTTTTTTTCAGGAAGAAATGGGTAAGTAACTCTTATTTCCCAACATAATTTTCCTGTTTCCTCCTAATTCTTCTACCCATGAACTACCTGCCAAGCTAACTTCATAAAGAAGGAAAGGTTCCAGGCACTCAGGCCTTTATCATTAAAAATAAAGTGGAAGTAAGATGAGGTAGGTCTCATTAATCCTCCCCTATTTTCTTGGGAAGAATTTGGCAAAAAAACAGATTCTATAGACTCAGCCAGCCCTCTTTGAAGGCTATGTGCCCTGGGCCAATTATATATTACACGATAAGTATACCCAATAATTAGCTAATGAATTGGTTTCCTTGGGAAATGGTCAGAAGTGTCAGGGATTGAAGAATATTTAGATTGCCTCTATGAGTCCTGCTGAAGAAACATCTGGTTCTTTTTTCTTCAATCAACATGCACCCTGAAGGGTCCCAAATTCAAAAATGATTATATTTCATGTCATTTATGTGCCTTACAGTTTGACAAATTTAACTTGTAAGAATAAGTGATTCCGTGTTCAATTTACGTTGATCCCATTTTCATCCAAACATCCAAAGAGAGAGAACCATTATAGATTGATAAAAGCTGCTGATTGATCTATTGATTTCCAGACCTTAAATCTCCTAGGGAAGTCTTTGTAAAGTTCGTGTTCATAAAATTCTTGTTCTGCCACAAAAGCTCCCAGTGGATTGTGTTTCTCAACTACAAGGAAAATCATCAGGGACAAACCCAGAAAATGTTTCTTTAGTATACACTAGGCAGGAGGGCCTTCCAAATTCAGTCTCAATCTGGTTTCTTCAAAGGTTTATTTTTATTTCATTTTTGAAAACTTTTAATTTGAAGAGGGGGGAAAAAGCCCTTTAAAGCATAACAACCCGCAGTGATGTAAGTGCCTTTCTGTCTCATATATAATCATGTCTGTTTGGACGTGCTGGGTGTCATGTCCAGGGCTATGGTGCCACATTGAGAACAATATTGAACTAAATAGTTTTGACAGAACAGCCAGACCTTTTCTTGGGGCTCCTGCTATATTGCATATCTGCTTCTTTGTACACAACGGGGTGAGCGAGTGATGGAAAGCAGAGAGTTCAATTGTGGTTAGAGTCCGAAAAAGAGCCGTCAATGGAACCTCTTTACTGATTTGCACTAATGCCTGCGGGACAGAGTACAGATGACTATATTTTCCAGGTTATCAGGTATAAGAAAAAAGCAAAATCATTTTTCTAAAATGTGTACTCTAGTACAATGAATGCTGTGGGTTATATCCATGCAGATTAATGTCAGCCTGTGTGGGCTAGGCTGAAAGAACTTCATTAATCTCAGTTCCTCTTTTCCATTGCTTTATGGAGGTAGTTTATGGGTATTGGGTTGTATGAGTGAACTCTGCATGCATTTGTCTGTAGGCTGGGTGTTGTGTGTATTTATTGACAAGGAGCTCATCTTTCTGATTGCGTAATTTACTGAGATAATTTATTGAGATTTCAACTCAATAATATTAAGTATTGCTGCTACTCTCCCAGACCTCCACTCCTATCCCAGATGGTTGCTCAGTCTGTAGTTCTGTATGCCCCAGGGTAGACATAAGAGGCTTTGTTTTCAAAAAGAGCTGAACTGACCAAAGGAAAAGAGAGGCTCAGAGAGTGGAGAATCAGAATCTATCAAAATTGGTAGATATTTTCCAGGAGATATGGAAAGAGAATGCCTTCTGGGGGCTTTGTGAGTGTATGAGGCTCCCGAGAAGCACTGAGATAGTTGAGAAACATCTAATGGGGCAGCAGGTGGCTGCCCATGGGATTTCACTCTAAGGGCAACATCCTTTTGAGTCTCCCTAAAGGATCATGGTGCCCATGCTTGGCCCAGAGGGAAGGATCTGCTTACCTTATATTGGCCACAAAGGCTCACTCCATGATCACATGGCCTTACCCAATTACTTCAGTGGACTGAGAACTGAATCCCATTCAACTGCTAGTAACAATTATCTTCCCTCAAGTGTTGTTTTGATTCTGTCACCTTTTTCAGAAGTTTTATCATAGCTAAGAAACTTGGAGTCTCTTCATCCTGAGTTTGAGGCCTTCCCAGCATGTACAGTGGCTAAAAACCATTAAATTAAAGGTTGCAATTTGTCAACTTATGGCAAAGTTCAGCGAGTGTATATATTTTGTTTAATTAACATGGTATTGTTCAAATTTGAGCAGCACTTTAATTTTTTTTATCAAAAGATCTCTTACAAAAATATAGATGTCTGGCTTCTTTTGAAAAAAAAAAACTGATAATCTGGCATCATTAGGCCACAGTCCCCCTGTATCTATCTCTCATAGTTGGATACTGAATGTGGCATAGGCTCTCCAATTTACTACAATTCTTTTTGCTCCCTTGTCTCTCTACCTGAGTCTACTTCCCTTGTTTGCATTTGTTGCATGGTCTTTGTAGGCATATTTGTTTGAAATGTCTTTAAATTAAATAGAAACAGATGAATTAGCTGGAATCAGGAATGAAATTCAAGGACTGAAATGTGAAAAATTGAACTCTTGAGAAAAGGCCATGGTAAATTCAGTTTAGCTTACTAATTGGGCCTAGAAACATGAAGATCAAAATCTAAGTGGAAGGAGATTCAGCAATGAATTAACGTATTGGTCTATTGCTAGGTAACAAATTACCCCAACACTTAAGGACTTGAATCAAAAACAATCAGTTTTTATCTCTCACAGTTGCTGTGGGTCAGGAATATGAAAGTGGGTTAACTGGTCAGTTCTGGCTTGGATCTCTCCTGAGGTTGCAGTCAGACAGTAACTAGGGAAGGGGTCCTTGCAAAGGCTTCTTCACTGATGGGTCTGCAGCCTGGGGAGATTTTCTGAAATGGAACAGCTGGGACTTCTTGGACATGGATCTCTGTTTCTATAAGATCTCTCCACCTGGTCTCCCCAGCATAGCAGTTGGGCTCCAAGGCCAAGTGTCTCAAGGGAGAAAGACAGGTGAAGGTTGCATCCTTTCCAGAACAGCCTCAGATATCCCCTAGCCTCATTTCTACCTCATTTTATGGGTTGGGGCAGTCACAAGCCCCCACCCAGATACGAGGCAAGTGAACATAGACCCCGTCTCGCAGTAGGTGGGGCGTCAGTAACATTGTTATGTAGAGCAGATGGGATCAGAGCTCTAGATTGATGGCATCCACCTTTAGAAAGAGCAACTTACCCTAAACAAAACTAGGCAGCAAGGTCAGGGGCCAAGAAAAACTGAATATCAAAGCAAGTAAGAATTCAGTTTTCCCGATAAGAACAGGACACAGAAAGGAATGTCTAGAGACTGAAATACTGGCTTGCTCACGTTGCTCTGGTTTTTCTCCACCTGACCGTAGCCCAAACGTTAACTCCAGCATGCCCAGGCCACTTAACATCACCAGGTTCTGAAACCCTCCCACAAGTCCCACCCTAGACAGTAACATTTGCTATTACCCAGATCCCTACTTCAACAAAACACACTGCCTCACTGTCTCCTGTGCAGAGCTGGCCTCTCAGCCTCTGCCTGGCCCCCTGATCTAGGTTGCTCTCCTCTCCCCCATTCAACCTGTGCCTCTTTCTGCATTTGGAATTTGGGGTCAAATTCTCCTCCAGGCAACACTTTCAGCTTCTACTAGGATACTACCCTCAGGAACCACTACATATTGTTCACATTTCTCAAGCATGGTAAATGGCCCTTTTTTATTTACATGCCTTTTTAAAAACATGAGTGGGTTTTAAAAATCATTATTCCCCATTTTCTCCATTTAAGTAGAATATTTGACGTAAAAAGAGCCTCTATTTTCTCATTTTGCAAATAGGGAAACAGAGGCCAAGCCAGGTGAGGAGCCAGGCCAGGCTTACACAGCTGGAATTTGGCAGAGAAGGGCCACACCTGTACCTCCTGACTTGTGGTTTGGCACTCTTCTTGCTACTCAGGGGTCAAAACTGGTGGACAGTCCACAGGCGTGGTCCAGCCTAGCCCACAGATGTGTCTTGGCTGGTTAACACACAGTTGTGCTTTCTTTTATTTGTTTCTAAGACTTTAAGTGGGGTACATGCTTTATAGTTCTCTGCAGACTCCACTAATCTCTACCACCAAGTCACTCACACAGTTCATTACCTGTCTGGCCTCTGAAAGCATCTGAGTTTACGCACATCCCCAACCCCTACCACAACTTTATATGCTTCCTAAAGACAAGAAATTTACTCAATAGTAAGAGCTGACATTGTTGATCTTCTGTGTGTGAGGTAATTTACATGCATTAATTCATTTAATCCTCACAGCACCCCTGTTGTTATCCCCATCTTATAGATGAGAAAACTGAGGCACCACATTCTAACACATCATGAAAACTGAAAGCTGGAATTTGAACCCAAGTACCGTGACAGCAGAACTCATAATCTCAAACACTTTGCTGGAAGAAAGTTGAGATAGACAAAGGGCTGTAATACAAGCATACTTCAAAGATATTACAGGTTCTGTCCCAGACCACCAAAATAAAGCAAATATCGCAATAAAATGAGTCAAAAGAAATTTTTGGTGTCCCAGTGCATATAAAAGTCATGTTTAGGGGCGCCTGTGTGGCTTAGTCGGTTAAGTGTCCAACTTCGGCTCAGGTCATGATCTCATGGCTTGTGAGTTCGAGCCCCACATCGGGCTCTGTGCTGACAGCTCAGAGCCTGGAGCCTGCTTCAGATTCTGTGTCTCCCTCTCTCTCTGCTCCTCCCCTGCTCACGCTCAGTCTCTCTCTGTCTCTCAATAATAAATAAACGTTAAGAAAAAAAATTTTTAAAAAAAGTCATGTTTATACTATACTGTAATTTATTAAGTATGCAACTGCATATCTAAAAAAAAAAAAAACCCACAACGTACACACCTTAATTAAAAATACTTCGTTGGTGGGGAACTTGAGTGGCTCAGTCAGTTGAATGTGTGACTTCGGCTCAGGTCATGATCTCGCAGTTTGTGGGTTCAAGCCCGTGTCAGACTGTGCTGACAGCTCAGAGCCTGGATCCTGCTTCAGATTCTGTGTCTCCCTCTCTTTCTGCCCCTCCCCTGCTTGTGCTCTCTCTCTTTCAAAAATAAATAAATAAACTAAAATTTTTTCTTAAAAAATACCTTACAGGTAAAAAATGCTAATTTTTTTGAGCCTTTAGGGAGTCATAATCCTTTTGTTGGTGGAGGGTCTTTCTGGGATGTTGATGGCTGCTGACTGGTCAGGGTGGTGGTTGCTGAAAGGTGGGGTGGCTGTGGCAATTTCCTAAAATAAGACAACAATGAAGTTTGCTGCATCCACTGACTCTTCCTTTCATGTGAATACTTAGAGGCCACTGTAGGGTTATTAACTGAACTATTTTCAATATTTTTATGTTGCAGGGAATAGGGAGGTCTGAAGAGAGGGAGAGAGACGGGAATGGCCGATCAGTGGAGCAGTCAGGACACACATGACATTTATTGATCAAGTTTGTTGTCATATGGGCACAGTTCGTGATGCTCCAAAGCAATTACAACAGTAACACCAAAGATCACTGATCACAGATCACAGTAACAAATGGAATAGTGAAAAAGTTTGAAATATTGCTAGAATTACTGGAATATGACACAGAGACAGTAAGTAAGCAAATGTTGGGAAAACCATACCCATAGACTTAATTGACACAGAGTGGCCACAAACCTCCAATTTGTAAAATACATAGTATCTGCAGAGAGCAGTAAGGCAAAGCACAATAAAACAAAGTATGCCTGTAATAAATTTGAGTGGATCTAATCAAGATATTTCAAAGCAGTCATTATATTTTCATATTTGTAAAATCTATCTGTAGTTTTATATTTAAGAGAATAGGATAGGGCATCAATGTCTTAATGTGACTGATCTGCTAAATGAAATATTATTGTGCATGCCTCCTGAAAGGTGAATTTCACTACCTCAAAAATTCCTACCATCTGGGTTTGATTTTGCAGGCTAGAACTCAAACTTTGGGCATTTTAACAAAATCGCCATCTAAATCTTTATTTTAGTCTCCAAATACTTTGTGGCTAGTGTAAAGATGAATGGAATTTGAAAGTGGCCATTAAGATTACTACCACATGATGGAAACTAGAGTCTACTATATAAATCTAAATCCCTCCATAAATTTTAAAAAAGATTTACTGCTCAAAAATAAAAATATAAATCATGTTCATTTTCTAAATCATTGCTGCTGATGATCATATTCAGTGTGGTGAGAGATCACTATATTATTCTGGATATGGTACTACGTCTAAATTTTCCAAGTAGTCTCAACTGCCCAGGGGATTTACTACTGCATGTACTTGCCAAGATAGAAGGTATTTCTGCATAATTCCTATAGCTGAAATATTATTGATGCTCTAAATGCATGGAACATTTAATATGTAGCAAGTTTAACAGGATCAGTTATTGACATGAATTATGATTTTTACACCAAATCATTGAAGGCCCAGTTAGAAAATTGATAACTTTTGAGGAGTCTGTCTCCTTAATCTTTCCTATTTACAGAACAGGATTCAACAGCAGGAACAATTCACAATAGGGTCAGATGGTGGCAGGCCTTGAAGACTAGACTAAAGCATTTGAGCCCTAAGTGATAACAGAGTGCCATTTAAGGTTTTTGGAACAAAGTGAGAGACATGATCAAAGAAGTGTTTGGGGAAGGTTAATCTGGCAGCAGTGTGTAGAATGTTCTCCATCATGTGGTGACAAGAAAATGGATGTGTGGACAGAAAACAGTGAATTAACTCACGTCAGCATAGGAAGAACAAACTAAGTCCAACAGCTATCAATCCAAACTAACATTCAGGTCCATTATCCTGAATGCTCTGATCACTTTCGAGTTACAGTTTCTAAAGGACTGTATTTGCAGGTCTGGGGAGAAAGACAAGAGGAAGGGACCCTGAGAAGGAAGCTGTCACACAGTGGGTGTCACAGGAATTGACCAGCAGAGGACCAGTGAGTCATAGTAAGTAGTGACTTCATTGCTGACCTTTTTTTAGGTCCTGAGATTATCTCTGACTTCCTGTTCCAACCCCCCGAACCCCCCACCCAGAACTACTCCATTCCTTTCTAATTAACCTGTTTCTTATACTTCCTACAGCAGATGCCCAACCACGCAGGCAGTTTTGATTATTTTATACACTGGTACAGTCTGAGAAGGTACTTATTCTACCTCGTGCTGAGTGGGTGGGCAGGTATTTCTCAAATAACTCATGTATCTCGAGACAGAAGAGCAACCAACCTCCACCATGCCAATGCAGAATAGTTGACAAATCACTCTTATCTAAAATATGTTTCTGACCAGTTTGGATGATAAATTTGTTGTTTTTGTATTGTTTCAGGAAATTCACCAGAATTGGAAAACTGCTCTCACGTTAAAAATCCTTGGTGTCATTACTTATATTCTGGCATAGGGACAGATCTGTCTTGAGTCAGGGTGAGAAAACTCTTGTCTTCCAGGAAACGTGGCCTTAAGACTTTTTACTATGCCCTACCTCTGCATGTCCTGTGAAGATTTGACCAATTGTCTGGGAAAGAATGAGAGGGCAGTAGAGGGAATTCTGAGCTAATGCTTTTCCCACAATGAGATGAGTCTCTCTCACTTTCTCACTTCACAGTTTGTTTTCTCTGAATTCCCCTCTTTTTTTTATTCATTCAGCAAATAGCCACTGGGCATCTATGGTACGCCCATATTGTACCATGTGTTTGGGATGCAAAGACAGTGAGGTACCTGTCTCATGAGGCTGATAGTCCAGAGAGAAAGACAGATGTTAAATACATGACCAAATAAATGAGTATAGAATTAGAAATGATGACAAGTGCTATGAAGGAAAAGAAATGAGACGAATAAGACAGAGTTCTTCAGGATACACCTACTTGAGATAAATTGGTTAGAGAAAAATGTCTCTGAAGAAATGACGTTACAGCTAAAACAGAAAGGATTGCAGAAACTAGCTGAATAAAGGGGTTTGTGGGCAAGGGTATACCAGCATAGGAAATAGGAAGTGCAAATGTCCTGGGACAGTGTGTGGGGGGGAGAGAAGATGTTGGTAAATGCAAGAAACTATGTAGCAGAGCCTCTCTGCCTTCCTGTCTCCCCCCACTCCCACTTCTCCTTCTCTCCCTCTCTCTCTTTTTCCTTATCTTTCATTATTTCTATTTGCCCTTCATTACTGCACTTTCTATCATATTCTCTTCATTGCTACTATTTCTCTATTAATTATTGCACAAAACACAAAGTTTCAGATAATTAGGGTCAGGATTCCAACCTGTATGTACTATTTAGAAGTTAGGCAATACTTCTTAAAGGTCATCTGTACTATGTAGGCCTTTATTTATTTATTTTTTCAATATATGAAATTTATTGTCAAATTGGTTTCCATACAACACCCAGTGCTCATCCCAACTATGTAGGCCTTTAGATTCCACTGTGGGAAAGGGTAATCCCCCAATTTTAAGTTCCAGAACCTCATGAGAAAGGAGATAAACCACCCATTGATGAACACTGGATCTATTGACATGTCTGATGAACAGAGGGCCTTGATAGAAGCCATGTTGCAAGGAGAAAAATGGAGCTTCTGAGAGAAAACCAACAAAAGAGAAGTAGAATGAATCCATCATCTAAATGTAGAACCTGAATGCTAAGGAAAATCATAGCTTCTATAAAGTATGAGACTGTATAGAACTTACTCTAAATCAGGTATCTCTGATGTCTTTCTGCACTGGGAGGACAAGGCTGGCTTCAGAGATGGCTTGTTGTCTTACCAATCAATATCTATTGTCTCCTTTTGCTTTAGTATGAAACCCATTTTTCTTGAAATGGTGTTGTGCCTAACCAAATGGCTAAATATCTCAGCCTTCTTTTCACTGAGGTATGACCATGTGTCTAAATTCTGGCCACATGGTAGTTTTGTATGTCTTTCAGAAAGACTCCTTAAAGGGAGCTGACTGAACCAAGCAATATGCCTCTTTTGCCCTTTCTTCATCTTTCCTCCTGATAGCTGGAATGTGGCTGATAGCTGGAGCTCTAGCAGCTTTATTAGGTCATGAGGTGATTCAGAATAAAAACCATATGTTAAGAAAGTGAAGCAGAAAGAAGCAACTTTGAGGCCTGGTGACAACAAAACTTTCACACTAGCTGCTGAACTGTTTACTTTGACATTTACATTATATGAACAAGAGATACACTTTGATGTTATGGAAGTAGTATTTTGTTTGGTTGTGGTCTTTTCTGTTTTATGCATAAAAGGTAATTTCTAAAATATGAGACCAAGCCTAATCTTGCTTCAGGGTTTCATATTTGATTCAGTTATCTGTTGTGGACAAGCATAATTTATTCTTTCTCATGATTCTGTAGATCAAGAATTTGAGTAGGACACAGCTGAACGGTTCTCTGCATTCATCCCAGAGTTTGGTGAGGTTGGGGACATCCCAGATGGAATCTCAATCTCCAGGACCTCTCTCCATGTGGTCTCTAGGCATTCAGTAGGTTTTCTTAGACTTCCTGAATACCAGATCCGTCTCAAGAAGAAGGGAGAAAATGTTGTTTAAGAAATCTAACAGAGATCCTCTATTTAGAAGATGGAATGGTTGATCATGTGCACCTAGGAATACAAACTCTTGAGGTGATCTTCCTGGAATGCACAAACTGGTGACATCCAGGGGACACTGAAGTTACATAAGGATATGATATTTTCATATTCTTCCTTCTTAACTTAAATTCAAATTTATTTATATATTTTTCTTACATATACCAAAGAAAAGAGCCGGAAAAGGTATATACAAAATTTTAATAGTCACTATTACTAGGTTATGACATTACTAAGTAACTTTTTCCTCTCTTTACTTAGCTACACATTTTGTACTTTTTAAAAATAAACACCAACTATTTGCCTATTTTTTAAGGTTTACTTATTTATTTTGAGAGAGAAAGGAGAGAGAGAACACAAGTGAGGAAGTGGCAGAGAGCAAGGAGAGAGAGAATCCCAAGCAGACTCTGCACTGTCAGCGTGGAGCCCGATGCAGGGCTCAAACTCATGAGCTGTGAGGATCATGACCTAAACCAAGATCAAGAGTCAGACACTTAATCAACTGAGCCACCCAGGTGCCCCTTACTTGCCCAATTTTTAAGTGTATTTTTAGTAAAGATATGTAATTACCTATTTCTTGTTTCCCTGTAGGAAAAAATGAAGTTGCTTCCCGCTTATAAGTGGCCTTTAACTGATAATTTTTATAGCAAACTGGTAGTCATCATTGCCAGGAATGGTCCCCAGTCTTGCCTCAGATCTCCCCAGTGTAATAGCAACACTCCTGTGCAGATTCACAATCCCATGATATACATTTTAGGTGTTTCAATGCCAGAGATTAAAGAAATTCCAAAGGAACCACCAGAAGGTTGAATTATTGAAATGCTAATGCAGACATGCCCTCAGAGAAATTTCAGGGAGACTTCACAGTTTTTAAGGCTTCATCTGAAAGACCTTTGCAGAATAAACATGGTATTCAATTTATGTTTCTCAAAAGGGCTTCTAGAATTTGAACTGGTGCTCCCAGAGAGTATTTAAAAGTACATGTTAGATCACTAACTGGTATAATTTCAATTTGTCATCCACATGACCTATATGTACAAAATAGGCATTCTTATTTAATTTCAAAATAAACTAATTCAAGCAATCAGCTATAGATATATAGGATGTTGAATGGAATAGGTTAGCTTAGGCAAAAGGAGTAATATACTTCTAGGAAGCATTGCACTATCTTTATATAAAAAGTTTGCATTTCTACATGTTTGAGTGACGATACTTTTTAAAAATTTTTTAAGGTTTTGTTTATTTTTGAGAGAGAGAGACAGAGACAGAGTGTAGGTGGGGGAGGGGCAAAGAGAGAGGGAGACACAGAATCTGAATCAGGCTCCAGGTTCTGAGCTGTCAGCACCAAGCCCAACGCAGGGGCTTGAACTCATGAACCCCAAGATCGTGACCTGAGCCGAAGTTGGACATTTAACCTACTGAGCCACCCGGGCACCCCTAAGTGATGATACTTTTAAAAGATGGCACCTCCCAATGAAATAAAGGTTTTGTATGTTTACTATCCATCTCTTAAATATCCCTTTGATACAGGGATATCATATCTCCTTTCTTCAAAAAAAAAAAAAAAAAAAAGCCTATAGAGAACATCCAGGCATCCACAGCCTAAATGACAATAAAGTTACTTCTAGTAATATTTTGAATATATACACATGTGTGTATGTATGTATGTGTGTGTGTGTAGATGTAGATGGAAAGAAAAATGGATAGATGTATGGATGGGAGGATAGATAGATTAGATAGATGATAGATAGATAGACATATTCCATATACAATATGCAGTATTCATAAATGTACATAGCCTTATAAGAAACACATTTATCAGGCCAAAAATACCACCCATAATTATAATTAAAATGTCTCCTTGTAGATTAAAAATGATGCAGATTTTTCATGTTCTTTTATTAGTTTGACCTCTGAAATTATTTGAATGCCTGGATATAACAGTCAGAGAAAAATTCAACCTTTTGTGTCACTCCAGGAATATCAGAGAAGAGAGATCAAATACCTTGACCCTCATTACTGATAGTTTTTCATGTATGATTAAATGATTTTTTAAAAGTCATCCTGTTTAGAAATGCAAACATGGCAGCCTAATTCACATATAGCATTCCTGGGCATTCATATGTTGTCACATACCCATAGACTACAGGCTATGGGCTACAATAAATTCTGCAATGGCAAATTCCTAAAACATTTGAAAAAGCCAGAAATTCTGATGAAATGAGAACTGTATTACCCACCTGAAGTTGGGGGGTTCAGGGAGGGGAATGGCTAGTACAAATGCAATGCAAAGGTCTTCTAATAATTTGTGGTACTTTTGCCTATTTTAAGGACTATACAATGTAAAATTGTTGGTGGGCCAACTATCACATGATGCTGAGCTCATATTTCCTCAAACTTTTTGAATGAAGAGCATCCTCAAGTTAGCACTTAGGTGGCACTCTTTTCGTAACAAAATTCTTTACCTAACACAAATTCAGAAAATCATTCACAGTCTTGTAAAATGAGTGGTTTCCACAACTTTGTTCTTAGTTCTAGTATGGTTAGATTATTATAATAAATAAGCAGCTATTAGAGAGAAGTTGACAACATAATATGTGCCAAAATTCTGTTGATAAGATTTCTAGATCTAAATTTATAGATTCAATATACATTTCTAGGGCAGCCAAAGTTTAATGGCAGGGTGACCATGGACATAATACCAACAAAGCTCCAATAGCTTGATATTTTGAGTTTTAAGGTATTATATTTTAGAGAAGACAAATGTTGTCATCTCAGCATACACAGAAGAAGAAGCAATAAGATTCCAAATCTTATCCAAAGTCTCATGCAAATCCAATTCATGAACAATTTCTCCAGCTCAGCATTTATTGATTTAATCATTCATCCATTAAGCAAAAAGCATATTGAGCTATGAGCTAGCAGGGACTATGGTGAGCCCAGGGAAGGGTACAACATTATAGAAAACACAGACTCTGCTCCCAATGAATGCAGGCAATAATGTAGTTAGTATGGCAATACATATATTGGTGCTCTGACAGTCGGAGGAGAGAACAACCTAAACTTGCCTGGAGGAGATGGGAATGTCCTCAGTGACATTTGAAATGGGACCTATAGTATGTATGAGCAGGAGCTTCCATAGAAAGTTGGAAGGACATTTCAGGAAGAGAGAATAGCAGAATCATGGAAGACAGAAAGAGGATTGAATGTGGAGAACTAATTAGCAAAGGACATTCAAGGTGAAAGAGAAAGGACATGGAATTAGAAAAGTCACTTAAATTTCTTTGGAACCAGTTGGTATAGAGCAATTTAAAAGATGGCAGCAAAATGTGGTTTGTGCTTCATTGTAAAGACTATTGCATATCAGTTTTTTTTTACTCCTTGTGTGGTAAGTAGATGGGTTACAGATGTGCAGAGATATTGGTCTCTTAAACCCTCCTTCGGTCAGCCAGCAGAGTCTGGGTGGTCAGAGATCCCGGGGCCATTACGTCTAGCCAAGAATGGTCTCTTCCATTTGTCAAAATGCACTCTGAAAATATACTCATCTTCTATACCTGTCATGGGGTGGGAAAGGTTGTGATCACTGGTATACCAAGCTAAAGAGTAGGCATTCTAGGTAGTAGAGAGCCTCTGAAAATGTTAGGCAGGAAAGTGGTGGTGGCAGCAGAACTCACTGGAGATGGGAAACCAACCTCAAAGGCTATTACAATGGCCAAGAGAAGAGAGGGTAAAGACCAGCTATTTCTCAACTGGGCCATACTTGAGTTCTCTTCCTGTCATTTTGTTGAACAGAACTCATATTCTGAATGGCAAGAATTATTTGGAGACACAGAGACTCTGGGATATCAGAGCAGGACCACAGAACTGATTTTTGTGAAGAGGCCTCCTGTTGGGATAAAAGGAAATATTTAGGTCTAACAACCAGGCTTTAGCTCACAAAATTACTACTTTGAGCAAAGAGGGTAAGGCCAAGTCTCTTCCCAGCCTTTTGGGGTTAAGGCACATTTCAAAAAGTCAGCTTTCTATAAACTAAAAGCCCTCTGGTCATATGCTTCAGCCTGTGACCCAACTGACTGTCCATAAGAAGAAACAGTATCGACAGAGACTAGAATGTAAAGTCCATGACAGAAATTTGGTCTATCTGGTCCACTGGCCCTCATTGCCTAGACTAATGCCTGACACCTTTTGGCATTCAATAAATATTTATTGAATGAGGGGATGACCCTAAATAGTGGGTGTTGACATGTAAATATCCTCTGGCTCAATTCTTGGGGAATATATTCAATTTTCTACAGAAGAGAGTATACTCAAAACATGGCAACCTAAAAGAAGTGTGGCTGTGTGAATGTGTGTGTATGTGTACATACAGATATATAGAGAGAAAGAGAGAGAGAGAGAGAGAGACTTTATGTAGACTCAAACACCTAAGGAATGAGATGAACAGTGGAACTCAACTCTACCTCGAACCCTGCTCAGCACCAGTGGCAGTGGTTGCACCTGAAGAAATGGCTGGGAATGAAAACAGCAGTGACTTAAAGAATGACTTAGTGACATACAGAAATGATGACACCCAGGAGGCATGGCACCAGCAGGGCCTTTGCCAGCAGTCAATCACCTAACACATTTTCAAGGTATACTGTGAGCCATCGGCACCCCCAAGGTGGGAGAGCACATGGAGATGAGGAAGGAGAAGGTAGAAATCCAGGAATAACAATGCAATAATAGGTGAAGACTCAGAGAAAATTATTATCCTTCATACTCACGGGTATTCGTTCAAACTGCTGGCATGGTTCAGGGAAACAAGGGTTACACATGCGTTCACAAGGACCTGAATCTGCTACACTCCAGCTGTACCAACAGAGAGCCAGTGAAACGAACCATAGTATGGAAAATATAGTGTGTGATTTATTTCTGTCAACTTGTAAAGCTGAGACAGATTTCTGCAGCTGCATTGGACAAGCAGAGATCCATTGAGCTCATTAAGATGTCAATGACCAATCATGTACACCATGTTTCTCTAAGTCCACAGTTCTATTCATAATTCTGAAGTCCAGAATCTTCTGGAGATCCACATTTTAATTTTTTTATAAATCTGATAACTGAACAGGCATAAAGCTACTTCCAATTTTTGTCTCATTTATTGTGATTATTCACACATTTTGCTGCTGAACTTTAATGATGGGGTGACATCACAGACACTGTTGGAGGTGTTGCTTAAAGTATGGTACATATACCAAATTACCTTTCTAAAACCCTAAACTTTTGGGGGGTGCCTGGGAGGCTCAGTTGGATAAGCATCAGACTCTTGGTTTCAGCTCAGGTCATGATCTCATTGTTTCATGAGATCGAGCCCCACATCGAGCTCTGTGCTGACAGCATGGAGCCTGCTTGTGATTCTCTCTCTCCCTCTCTCTGCCCTCCCTCTCTCATGCTGTCTCTGTCTCTCTCAAAAATAAATAAACTTAAAAAAATTATTAAAATCCTAAACTTTTAAATTCTGACACCTATCTGGCCTTGGGGGCTTCACATAATGAATTGTATTACTATATTCTACTTTTTCTCCCATTGAAAGTCTTATTTTGGATTTAGAAGCATTTAATAGTAATTATTTTTACTAACCTTTTCCAAAAATAGAGTTGTGTTTCTGTTCTTAAACTGGTTTTTAATTGTACATTTCCATGCCTTCCAACAATATAAAAACACAGTAATAATAAAAGCTAATACCAAGTGCTTATTATATGCTAGACCCTGTGCTAAAAGGTTTAGATTTATTTTCTCTTAGTAACATGTAGCTGGGCCTAGGCCCTGGCACCAGACTACAAATACCAACCACACATGCTTGGTCCCCTTGGTTACTGATGATCATCATCAGTGAATCTTCTTTAGACCTCTGCCCTAGTATGGCCAAGTAATTCCAACAGCACCTTTAGGGGGCCCAACCTGGCTCTGTGGGATTCCTGAGCCCCTCACAGCACCTTGTTCTTTCTCTTCACAGCACTGATCTCATTTGTCATTGCATTTTTGTTTCTTTATCTACTGCTATTCTCTCCACTATACAGCCCACCTCCCATGAGGTGAAGACCATATCTACTTTAGTCACCATGGTTTCTGCTTCATAATAATGGGTTTCAGTTAATTATTGCTACTTAATAATACACTATCCCCAAATCTAATTGCTGAAGAAGGCAAACAAAATACTATTTTCACAATCCTGTAGGATGCTGGGCAGCATCTTAGCTGGTTTCACTTGAGCTCACTTATTCACGCTGTCATCTGGGCTAGAAGGTCCAGGATGGCCACACAGAGACATCTGGTAGTTGGTGCTGGAGGCTGACTAGATTGGGTTCTTTCTGTGGAGATCTCAGGGTTTCAGCAGAGCAAAAATAGAAGCTTCCAGGCCCTTTTGAGGCACAGGCTTTAGAGCTCACACCTTGCCACTTCTGACACTTTCTATTGGTCAAAGCAAGTCACCAGAAAAGTCCAGATTCAAAGGAATAGAGAAATATAACCTATCTCTGGATGAAAGGGCCAGCAAAGGGGCATGCATATTGGGATGCATGGCATTTTTTTCTGTGAAACAATTTGCCACCTTCCACTCTCTGGCCACAAATTTCTCCCTAGGCTCCCACATGTAAAATAAGCTTGGAAAAGTACCTGCAAAAGTTTTATCCCAGATATTGTATCAGGCTTGAAATTATCTAGCTTATTATTCACTTCTGGTCCACCTACAAATGGGATTTCTCTGTGGAGCCCTCAGCTTTCCAGAGACCCATGAACCAAAACTGCCCTCTCCCACCCAAATATCTATGATACAAAGGTGAAACAAAGAAGAGATAACCACACTTAATACTCCTTTTTTAAAAAAAGAAAGCACATAGCAGTCACTGGTCTGCAGCAGCTGTGTGATCCAAACAGGCAAATATCCAAGGACAAGGATTATTCCCTGATTAGGGCCTATTTCCTCTACTTTGGAGTGATTCTCTACTTCATTTTGTCTCTACACCCTGGACTGTTTGCTCAACCCTGTGAGAAGTTCTTTTCTTTCCATAAAAAATAGCCCATGCCTGATCTAAGTAGCTCTTTCAGTCTGCTCTGTGCCTGTAGGAAGATGATGGCCTAGAGGCTTCTTAAACCATCTCCTTCCCTTTTACCAACCTGATGCAGCTCCTTTAAAATTCTTCATGGTATTTCTATGGATCAGCTTAAAATCCACTGTTAGACCATAGTCAGGCTCACTATTCTTACCAAGACAAGCAGCCTTTTCTCTAATTATAGAAATGTGCCAAATTTAGGTGATATGCTCAAATTCATAGAAGATCTTTTGTTCAAGTGAGAAGTCTACGAGACATCACTTCAGATTATTCTGAGGTAGCCTGGAATTAGTTTTTCACCCACATTTTAATTATCTGATAATCTCTTCCAACCTAGTACATCCTGGGTCTTCTATATTTTATCTAAATTCTACTTCCAAACTGAACAGTACTTTTCAAATCTCTTTCTACTGCATTTTATTATACAACATTTTGCCTGGAAATCTCCCAGCCAGATCCATGAGTTCATTAGAAAAATTTCCTATCTTTCCAGTATAGCAGGCAACATTTTGCCAATTGTTTAGCCACCATATATATAATAAGGATGGTCCTGTCTCCACCCTCCACTAGCCATTTCCTTATTAAGCTAGCACCTACTAATGATCTCCTCACTGCATTCCTACACACCAATCTTCTCCCTTACCAAAGCCAATGTCACATGTTTTAGATTTTTTATATGATAGCATCCCACCTCTACATATTAATTTCTGTTTTAGTTAACTTTTCCTGTGTAACCACTCTAAAACCTAGTGGCTTAAACAATGATTTCTTACTTCCCATATAGTTCTGTGGGTTGCTGGAATGTTCCTCTGCTCGTTTCATGTGTTTGTTCACACTAGAGTTTTATCTGAGCTGGAGGTTCAAAATGGTCTGCACTGATATATCTGATGATTGGTATTAACTATGGTTGGGAAATCTTCGTTCTTTTTTGTGTGGTCTCTAATCTTACAGTAGGCCAGGCTGGTTCTCTTAAATGAAATCTCAGGACCTCATTCCAGGAGGGCAAGTGTAGAAACTTTAAGACATCATGAGGGCCAGGATCTGGAACTTGTACAATGTCACTTCTGTCATATTCCATAGATTAGAGATTCACAGGGTTGGTACAGATTTAAGGAGGTAAAGAAGCAGATCTATCTCTCAATCAGAAGAATGGCAGTCACAGTGCAAAGGGATGTGCACTCTGGAATGGCAGGAATCTGTGGCCATTAAAACTAAATCCTCCAGACTAAAATGTACTGAATGAGTGAATACTTAATTTTCATTAAGAGTATGAACATGACCTTAGTCCCTGATCTCTACTTCTTGACTCTGGCTCCAACTCCATGGCACTGTTACTGCTGGGCTCTGATATCAGACTCAATATAAGATTTCCAAAATTAATGTTTACTCTTATTTCCCCACTTCCTTAATTCTTGTCAATAACCAAGCCTTAAATATCCTATCTCTGCTATTCTCTGTGTCATATTCTAGACTGATCTGGAGAAATGAATAGATCTAGTTTTGAATTTTGGCTTTACCATTTACTTATTATGTGACCTTGTGCAGATTATTTAGATTATTTAAAATATCTGTTCATCAGATTTGTAGGAATCAATGAGACAATGAGTTAAAGTTCCTAGCACTGTTCCTAGTTACTGAATGACAGTTTTCTTCCTTTCTTCCTGCTATGGATTTACAGACAACAGTCAGCTGTTGATACTTGTAAACCTAGAAGTTACAAAAATATGAGGGGTTAGAAAATTAAAATCTCAGCTATGTATAATTTTGTGTTATAGTATATTGTATAATATTTTGCATTATACATATAACTTCAGAGTTTGTGAAGAGGTAAATTACTATAATCCCCATCCAGCAATGGATTATCCAATTAATCCCCAAAGATATGTTTAAGACCCTAAAAAATGAAGGCATTGAACAAAAATTAGAAAATTGTGATATTCAATATCTGATGATTTTAAAAAGGGTTATGAAATAGGTACCAAGTAAAACCCCAAAACTTTGTCAGACTTTCTTACACATATATTTTTAAATTTTTTGTGTTGTTTTATTTTAAAATTCATAGTGTAGAAGGTACTATAGTCTTTTTAGTATTTTACGTCTCTGATCCAGCCTTTCTTTCACATACCATATAAAATCTGAGTCTTAGAATAGTGTTACTAGAAATAAAATGGAGGCTAAATATGAAACACATTTCATAAGAAGAATAACTGATAAATCTTGGTTGCTGGTAAATTGCAAAGATTGATGGCAAGGGAAAAGCCAAAGATCTCACTGCAATTACCATTAAACAAATATTTCACATCACCCAAATCATCTATGCTAGGTCAAATAAATTAAATACTTAAACTTATTTTTACATTCTCTATCTTACAATACATTACATGTCAAGTTTTATCTTCTCTGAATGCTTCACATTTTTAGCACTGAGTCTATTTTAAACATTGTATCCTATTTTATCATGGGGTCTTTGATGAAAATGCTTAAGAATAATAATAATAATAATAATAATAAGTATTGCCATGAGCGATTATCTAAATCTTCCACATTTCTCCACCTGCCCCCAACCCTCCATGAGGCCAGGAAAGACTGAGTAGCTGGGGGCAGCGATTTAGTTCCACAAGATCAGGATCAGGAAAGACCTGGAGTGCGGAGATGACAAGAGTTGAGTCAGGGAACAAACAATGAAGCCAAAGACCTGGGGAAAATACAACGTCTGGGGAAAGCACATATAATGCCCGGGTTCTGACATCTGCAGGTAGGGGGACACTGAGATCACAGAGTTACGAGTTTAGAGGCAGGTGGGAGCATGATGGAAACAAAAGCAGGTATAGGAAGCAAAGTCAGCCCAGGTTATTTTAGATTAATATATGCAGCTCCCTTTTTTGGAAGATAGGCGGAGCATAAGTAAGACCTTCAAAAAGATCGACGTGAACCAGAATAGGAATTCACTAGATATACTTTTCCCTGCCATGCTTGATGTTGTGTGACTTTAAGCTTTGAGGACTTAACTAAAATTTTTGTGTTATCCTTTAAGATACCTTTACATTCGTAACCCTCAAAGGTCAGCCCTGAGCTCATAGCAAAATTAAAGGCCTTCTCAGGTATTTATTTGACAGCTTAGACACATGCCCATAAAGGCAGTGGGAAGAAGTCGCTTAGGCTCTTAGAGATCTGTGACTCAAGTGAATTTACCTACATGGCAGAAATATGATTCAAGTTTTAAGATTTGCAATGACACACTCAAGAATAGTCTATAAAATGGAAGGTCATCAACGATGACCCTGACACATCTAGAATTCCATAGATAAGACATTAGGTTTGACTTTCTATAAGTTACATTATCCATGTGAAGTATGCCAGCTTGGTCCCCCCGTTTGAGCTGAATGTAGTCAAATAACAGTGACTTCACCTAAGAGTAGCACCATCAAAGTGATATTTTTCTTCTTTTACAAAGTTTTGAGTCCAAAAAACCTTTCCACTGTGTTTTTTATGCCCCAGAACTCCTAAGCCTGTGGGGCCTCAAGGTAATGGAGTAGATACAAATGAAACATGTCCTTCATGACCATACTTTTCTTTCAAAAACCCACAGAGATTTGAAACACAGCTTGAAAACCAGTGGACTAAGACAATGAATTAAAATATCTCCTTTTCTCTTGAGATGGAGGTTTAACTCCAGTGTTGGAATACAAAGGAGACAGTGTCGACTGGTCTTTAACTGTTACTGAAAATTTTCTGCTTTTCCAAAGGGCCGATGAGTTTATTGAAAAGGCAGGATGTTATACTGTCTGCACTCCACAAACATGCTTATACTTCTGGGCCTTCTTCCGCTCAACTACATGCTATTGAAATAAAAGTACTACATGAGCCGAAGCCACATAACCTGAATGCACATATTTATCCCAGGAATGACAAACTCTTATATTGTCTGTCTTTTTTAAAAAATCCACCCTTATCCTGATCTTCAGATAGTTTATCTCCAAATGTATCTTTGGTGGTATTCTGAGACATAGCAGAAATAATTCAAGCAGCACAGATAAATGTCTTATCTGGCATGAAGCTGGGCTGCAGATTCCAACAGTAATTCAGCAGTAAGAATCCAGTATAAGAGTTATTAAGTGGGCCACAAAAACCTCCTCTCAATAATTGCTACCTCTTCTTCCTCTATGTCTTGAATAGAAGAGCATGAGAAAGTCCCATACTTTGTGATTTGAGGCAATTGATGTGTATATTACCTATTTAAGTATGAATTTAAAACACTGTTATACATTGTCTTTTCGGGCCTTATATCCAGATATATTAGCACTTTTAATTGATCTTTTGACATTCAACAAAAGCTATTACACTGGTTCAAAAAAAAGGAAAAAGAAAATCCTCTAGTGAACATGTAATAGTGAGTTCTAGAAAGCCAGATAATTTCTTTGCTTAATAATAGTTTTCTTTCCTCTTGGCTGCAGATTCTCATAACTAGCACCATGCCAAACATTCGAAGATTGGATTATGGCCTGTCGTACTTGATTATTTTTGTCAGCATGCTGACCCGGGGTGCCCTTTTCTTGTGTTGTTCCTTCTGTTTCCATTTTTCATGTCACCCAGCTTTTCATCTTGTCAATCAGCTTTTGACTTCCTGATTAAAGTGTCTGTCACAGGAGCAGCCCGGTCTCCAGTCAGTTGTTTAATTTGTTCCTCATGGCATCCAATTGAGTTATTCATCTGGCCCAGCTGTTCCCAAGTGCTTCCAGCATCACTTTTTCATGTGTTTGGGTTTAACCTCTATATCTATGTACAACAGTGTGAATTGTTCCATTCATACTGTTGACTGTGGGTTGCTTTGCCTTCCTAATGCCTTGACGCTACTAGGCTGGCTGCTATGCTGTGGCCAAACCAACAGAGAGAAGCAATATTTCAATCTGATGTTATGGTAACGACTACGACTAAACAGACTAGTTTTCAAGAATTATAGTAGGTCCCCTTTTTAACAATTAGGACTATGTAATGGAAACTCTGGACTGTTCAGATTCAGATCCACCCAAAAATAATGTTGATGGTGCTTGGCAGAGGAAAGGAAACATTAGTCTGCCAACATTGTGGATATTGCCGCAAATGCTCCAGGACCTATTTGTTGCATTAGGTGACATGAGATACTCTCTTGGCCTGAATTGGTGCAGATATCCAACTGGAAAAATGAAATTAAGTAAATCTGCTGAGTTTGCAAGTTAAAACTCTCGTCTTCTGCTTATAAGATGATTTATATTACACAACATTCAAGAAGCCACATAATGCAACAGGAAACTGGAGGAAAAGAAAACTAAGACTACATTTCCCCACTCTCTTCTTTTAGCCACTCAAACCTAATCAATTCAAAATTTTGGTAGATTGTTTATGAGTGAGCCATTCCTTCCTGCTATTCCTATCATGTTTCTCCTGCAAATCCTACAAACTTGAAATCGTAATTCCATTACAGCAGTCATGAAAATAACTAAAGAACATGTGCCTAGGACTTAAAAGAACGTAGAATGAGTCTAATGAGAATCAGGCAGCAGGCTTAACACAACTTCACAACCTACCTCCCATTTTGGTTTGATCTCATGAAAATATCTGCAAAGAATTCAGTTGCTCCTATAGGAACATGCATTTATTTCCTTAGGCTAATAATATGGGATATAGTGAAATGATGTAGCAATCCTGAAGAGAATAAAATTTTGGTAACATAATATATGGGAGAATGCTATTGTAAGTTAAACAGTGGAAATAAAATCATTTTTTGACTATGAGTCTTACAAAATTTTTGTATTTTCTCTGTCAGGTATTATACATAGACTAACTCATATTATTAACAATAATATTGCCACTTATTTACAGAGGCTTAGTGTATTTTATTTTTAATTAGAAAAACTATTATCAAGTAAATTTGACTTCAACTCACAAAAATAATAAACATTTTAAGGATCACAAATCACGGAGAAAAATGTAGTTTGAAATGTGTATTTCTGGTATAGTTCTGGGTAGATACATCACACAGACACCCCAGTGAAATTCTCTATGATGTATTTCTTAGGAAGATAATTTTTTTCAATCTCTTTCCTAGGATATTTTCCTTGTTGTCATAGGTGGGTTCACTTTCCCAATGTCTCTAGATCCAGATCTCTGAAGGAATATCCTCATGAATCTTTCCATGATTTTCCCAGAAAAGGGAATACAGTGAATTGGTACTCAATATTTAGTCCATCCTTCTTCTAGTGTGTCATTTTCTGCTGAAGAGGCCACAAAGTTAAAAAGCACATTTCCTAGACTCCCTTGCAGCTAGGGTTCCAGAAGTGCTTTAGGTCTGTGCCAGCAGATATATCTGTGAAAGATTTGGAAAGTGTAAGTGAGGCAAAGGCCACTATTTTACCATTCTATTAACTGTGGGCAAGCACAGTCCTGGGAATACTGAGGTTTGCTGTAGTAGTGTTAGCAGATGTCTGTGTGTCAAATGTCAGGGTGAAGGATAGTAATTGTTTGTTGAGGAAAGATCTACCGATGTCAACAAGTGTGGATGCAGTGCCCTAAAGTGAATCACACCTAAAAAGTGTGGTCCGGGAGCTTATAAGAGGTGGCTTCCTGGTTTCTTATCTTTCTAAATTGTGCTTCTCCTGCTGGGCCAGTTCTAGGTTATTCCTCTGGGAGTTGTTCTTGGGGTTCTGACCCAGAACTTGCTCTTCTAGCACTTCCAATAGTTGTAAGCTTCCCATTCCCTATATCAAAACATGTTCTGATTTGAAAAAAGTAATTTTTGAACTGCAAATTCAACCTGATTGATAGCTTGTCTTTACAACTTTTTAAAAATTTCTTGCTTCACAGTCAGTGTCATAGTGCAAAGAACAAATGGGTTAGAGTCATACACAATCATTATTAGTTATGTCACTTTAGATAAATTTATGAAATTATCTAAACCTCAGCTTCCTCATCTTATAAAATTAGCAATAATACTTAAATGCATAGTTGAGATAAGGATAAAATGAGATAATAAATGTTAGCCTGGAACACTCATGTAATCATTCAACAAAAGTCAGTATTCTTCTCAGTGTTTAAATTTGAACACTCAGGATTTGAGATAGTATTTCCTACTAATATAACCAATATCACATTTAGTGAGGAAAACAAAAGACTCTGGGACAATATTGTATATTCCTTTAAAAGCACATGCCTGTATTAATTTGGATCCAATAAACCAACTACTTATAGATACCAGTACCAAGTTTTATACAGGAAAACAGACCTCCTGATATTTCCAAGTAGCTATACTCAAATTTTTGGAAAGTCAAATCAAATAAATATTTATATATATTCTTGGGAGTAAAGAGTACCACGTGTGATATATGTGCATGTTTGCTTAACATCATGAAAACATAAAGAGACCAAGACTCAGTCCAAGAAGATTAGGTAAAAGATAATAGTAAAGTTTTTACATACCTCCTTACCTAAGCCTAGGGATATTTTTCGATTAGTAACACAACAAAACAGCACTCCCATTCTTTGAGACAAAATACTTTGGATTGCCAGTTGCCATTTCCTTTCAAAATGAGCCCATCCTAGCTGCATGATGAACTATGTTATTCCAGAGTACTTCTTAATCTTCCTATGATATTTGGGAACTTCACTGCATTCCATATTATTAACCTAAGAAAATAAATGAATTTTCTTATGGCATTAAAGGAAGAAAATACAATGATGTACTCACAGTAAAGAAAGACAAATACTCAGATGCTGAAGTAAAAATGGACCTGAAATCCAGCACCCACGTGTCTTAGAAGATATTGTAGTGATCTGGAAATGAGCTCTAGTAGCTAGAAGCTTGCATTCAAAATATAATAGCACAAAAAAAATGAAGTTTTGTGGTACCTGGGTGGCTCAGTTGGTTAAGTTTCCAACTTTGGCTCAGGTCATGATCTCACAGTTCATCAGTTCAAGCCCTGCGTCAGGCCCTCTGCTGTCAGAACAGAGGTTGCTTCAGATCCTTGTCCCTCTCTCTCTTTGCCCTTCCCCTGCTTGCACTCTCTCTCTCTCAAAATAAAAAACAATTTTAGAAACTTAGAAAACAAGAAATGAAGCTTTGAGCATACTTGAGTAGGAAAGTAGAAATGAGACCCCAATAACTTAGAGCCATCAATGGCTTCTTCCTCAGTGAAAAGAGATACTGGAAACACACACACACACACACACACACACACACACACACACACACACACCATATTGGGCCAGGAAAATGACAGGGAACCTTGCTTCTACCTGAAGATATGGGTCAAGAACTAAAAAATTATACCACCATAGAAAATTGATACCATGAGCCATGAGCAAATTGGGCTTTATTTACACATTTTGGCAAGGGATGCAAGAATTATGAAACCAAGAAATATGCAGGAAAAAAAACTGATGCCAGGCACCTTGCATAAGCAAATGCAAATTCAAAACTCTTTTGGAGAAATACTTCCACGACTAAAGCCCATTTAGGTCTCTCTCTCTCTCTCTCTCTCTCTCTCTCTCTCTCTCTCACACACACACACACACACACACACACAATGCCTAATGCTGATGACTTTACAATAGAAGTTGTTTTTTAAACACAAAGAAACAGTCCCTTATTAGATTAAATACACATAATCGCCAAGTTTGAGATTCCAAAAAAAATCTGAAAAAAATGTACAAAAATTAATATGCTTAACATGAAAACAAAAAGAATAGAAACCGTAAGGCAAGAATGACACTATCAAAAAGGCAAAAGAACCACTAACATCAAGAAATAATTGGGGAACCTGGGCGGCTCAGTGAGTTAAGTGTCTGACTTTGGCTTAGGTCATGATCTCACAGTTTGTGGGTTCAAGCCCCACATCGGGCTCTGTGCTGACAGCTCAGAGCATGGAGCCTGCTTCAGAATCTGTGTCTCCCTTGTTCTCTGCCCCCATTTGTGCTCTCTCTCTCTCTCAGATAAATAAACATTTAAATTTTTTTAAAAAAGAAAGAATATATAGTTACTGAAATTAAAAACTTAATGGGCATATTATAAAGTAGATTGGCTACATCAAAAAATTACTAAAATCAAAAACAAACCTGAAGATCTTATGCAAAATATGCACAGATATATAAAAGGTGGAAATTGCAAAATGTTAAGAGAGATGAAGAATAAATTAAGGTAAAATAAAAGGTACCCAATAGAAATACTGAGACAGATTAAAGAAAATGGTAGCAGGACACTTCAAAAAGAAAAAAAAATAATGGAGACTTTCCCTAAATGCCATATAAAGTTCAGATTCAGCAATCATGATGACTAAAGAAAAGTACAACAAACATTCCCTTCTGTCCAAGACACTGCCAATGCTCTGCCCATACTCCCTTGACCTCTTCCTTCTCCCTTCTTTCCAATATTGGCTCCAGGTGTGCCCTCACTTCCAACTCTAACATCTGCATCATTTTGGTAAGAGTTCCCTTTACTACACATTCTCATCAGTATTTCTTATCTCTTGTCATTTTTCATAATAACCATTCTAACAGATATGGGGTGATACCTCATTACAGTACTGATTTGCATTTCTCTGATGATTAGTGATGTTGACCATCTTTTTTATGTGATGTTGACCATCTTCTTATGTATCTATTGGCCACTTGTATGTCTTTTTGTGAGAAAAATGTCTATTCGGGTTCTTTGGCCATTTTTAATTGATTTTTTTTTTTTTTGCTACTGAGTTATTTGAGTTTCTTATGTATTTTGGATAATAAACCTTATCAGATACAGGGTTTGCAAATATTTTCTCCCATTCCAAAAGCTGTCTTTTCTTTTGCTGATTGTTTCTTTTTTCTTTTCTTTTTCTTTAAGGTGGTGAGGCATACAACACAGAGAGCCTAAACTCTGATCAACATGATCAATTAAATCTCCCCTTTGTGATTGATTCCTTTTTTCCTTCAAAATTTTATTCAAATTCTAGTGTGTCAACATATAGGGTAATATTGTTTTCAGAAGTAGAATTTAATGACTTATCACTTACATATAACACCCAATGCTCAACACAAGTACCCTCCTTAATACCCATCAAGCATTTAGCCCATTGCCCCCTCCCTCCATCAACCTTCAGTTTGCTCTCTACTATAAAGAGTCTCTTATGGTTTGTTTCCTCTCTTTTTTTTTCTCCTTCCCATATGTTCACCCACTTTGTTTCTTAAATTTCACATATGAGTGAAATCATATGGTCTTTGTCTCTCTGACTGACTTCTTTTGCTTAGCATAATACACTCTAGCTCCATCCACATCATTGTAAATGGCAAGATTTCATTCCTTTTAATGGCATATATATATATATATATATATATATATGCACACACACACACACACACACACATACACATACATATACCACAACTTCTTTATCCATTCATCAATGTACATTTGGGCTCTTTCTATAGTTTGGCTATTGGTGATAATGCTACTATAAATATTAGGGTACATGTACCCCTTTGAATCTGTATTTTTGTATCCTTTGGGTAAATACCAAGTAGTGCAATGTGCAATGGATTGTAGAATAGTTCTATTTTTAACTTTTTGAGGAAACAATACTGTTTTCCAGAGTGGTTGCACCAGTTTTCATTTCCACCAACAGTGCAAGAAGGTTCCTCTTTCTCTGCATCTTCGCCAACACTTGTTATTTCTTGTGTTGTTAATTTTAGCCATTCTGACAGGTGAGGTATCTCATTGTGGTTTTGATTTATATTTCCCTGATTATGAGTGATGTTAAGCATCTTTTCATGTGTCTGTTAGTCATCTGGATGTCTTCTTTGGAAAAGTGCCTGTTCATGTCTTCTGCTCATTTCTTAACTGGATTATTTGTTTTTTGGGTGTTGAGTTTGATAAGTTCTTTATAGATTTTGGATACTAACCCTTTATCAGATATGTCATTTACAAGTTTATTCCATAGGTTTCCTTTTAGTTTTGTTAACTATTTCCTTCTCTGTGTAGAAACTTTTTATTTTGATGAAGTCCTAATAGTTCATTTTTGCTTTCGTTTCCCTTGCCTCCAGTAATGTGTCTAGTAAGAAATTGCTGCAGCTGAGGTCAAAGAGGTTGTTGTCTATGTTCTCCTTTAGAAATTTGATGGTTTCCTGTCTCACTTTTAGGTCTTTCTTCCATTTTGAAGTTATTTTTGTGTATGATGAAAGAAAGTGGTCCAGTTTCATTCTTCTGCATGTTGCTGTCCAGTTTTCCTAGCACCATTTGTTGAATACACTTTCTTCCATTGGATATTCTTTCCTGCTCTGTCAAAGACTTGTTGACCATAGAGTTATTGGTCCAATTCTTGCTTTCTATTCTGTTCCACTGATCTATGTGTCTGTTTTTGTGCCAGTACCATACTGTCTTGATGTCTACAGCTTTGTAATATAGTTTGAAGTCTGGAATTGTGATGCCTCCAGGTTTGCTTTTATTTTTCAGGAGTGCTTTGGATATTCAGGGTCTTTTGTGATTCCATACAATTTTTAGGATTGTTTGCTATAGTTCTGTGAAAAATGCTGGTATTTTGATAGGGATTGCATTAAATGTATAATTTTCTTTGGGCAGTATAGACATTTTATCGATGTTTATTCTTCCAAGCCATGAGCATGGATTGTTGTTCCATTTCTCTGTATCTTCTTAAATTTTTTTCATAAGTGTTCTATAGATTTCAGAGTACAGATGCTTTCCTTCTTTGGTTAGATTTATTCCTAGGTATCTTATGGGTTTTGCTGTAATTGTAAATGGGATAGGTTCCTTGATTTCTCTTTTGGCTGCTTCATTATTGATATATAGAAATGCAACAGAATTCTGTACATTGATTTTATAACCTGTGACTTTGCTGAATTCATGTATGAGTTCTAGTAATTTTTTGGTGTAGTCTTTCAGGTTTTCTACATAGAGTATTATGTTGTCTGCAAATAGTGAAAGTTTGACTTCTTCCTTGCCAATTTGTATGCCTCTTATTTATCTTTGTTGCCTGATTACTGAGGCTAAGGTTTCCAATACTATGCTAAATAACAATGGTGAGAATGGACATCTCTGTGTTGTTCCTGGCCATAGAGGAAAAGTGCTCAACTTTTCCCCATTGATGATGATATTAGCTATGGGCTATGGATCTTTCATATATGGCCTTTATAATGTCAATGTGTATTCTATCTATCCCTACTTTGTTGAGGTATTTTTTTATCAAGAATGGATGCTGTATTGTTCATTGTTTCTTTTGCTGTTAAAAAGCCCTTCAGTTTGATGTAGCTTTATTTTTGCTTTTGTTTCTTGTGATTTTTGTGTCATATCCAAAAATCATTGCCAATAACACCAAGGAACTTTCCCTCTATGTTTTCTTCTAAGTTCTAAGAGTTTTTTTTGTTTGTTTGTTTCAGGTCTAATGTTTAAGTCATTAATCCATTTCAAGTTAATTTTTATATAAGTGATGTAAGAGAAGGGTCCAATTTCATTTTTCTGTATGTGATTATTCACTTTTCCTAATACCATTTATTTAAGAGACTGTTGTTGAGGAAGAGATATGAGTGAGGGACATTTTCTTTGGCCATCTTGCTGATGTCACTCAGAGCTAAATTCCTGGTGGATAATGTAGTCTAAGATTCCAAAAATGGGATTATTATACATTATGGCTGTGATGGAGCTAAAGCATCCTAAGATTCTTGTATTGATTGGGAGGAGGATAAAGCTATTGATTAACCTCAGACTTTCTAATTCAAGTGTATAAATTAAAATTCAGAAACTGCTGTAAGAATTAAAAAAAAGTAGATATTTACCCTATAGGTCAGTGATTGTTGATTTAACATATGTGCAATTGGAGTTGAGAAAAGGGGCAGAGGCATATTTAAGAAGCTCAGAAAACACCAAGCAGGATAACCCTTCCCAAAAAACCACCTAAGGTACAACTTAAAAAGAGTCTTAAAAGCAGTCAGAGAAAAAAACATAGTAAAATGTAGGATATTAAAGATAAGAAATACCAGTGACTTCATGTCAGAAACAAGGCAAGCTGAGGGATAATCCAATGATGCCTTTAAAGGAGTGAAAGGAAGTAAAAATCTTTCAAATCAAAATTCTATCTCCAACAAACTATCTTCATTAAAATGAAGGTAAAACACTTTTTTTAGGCAAACAAAATCTGATAGAATTCATTGATATCAGACTTGCACTGAGCCTGAAGAATAATAGTCATTGGAAACTCAAAATTACACGTAGCAATAAAAATCACTGAAAATGGTTAATATAAAGTTATATACAATACTTTTTTCTATATTCCTTAAAAAATAATCATTAAAGTACAAACAATAGCAATTTATTATGGGGTTTATAATATATAGAGAAGTAAAATGTATGACAACAGTACAGAATATCAAAAAGAGGAAATAAACCTTCACTGTTTTAGGGTTCTTAACTTATAGTGGCATAAGAGTAGTTGAAGATAGATTGTGGCAAGTTAAAGAACAACCAAAGAACAGCTACTGTGGTGGGAGGAAAGCAGAGGCATTGTCAATATGACAATAGTGGAGATAGAATGGAATACTGAAACTATACTCAACTGAGCAAGTAAGGAGAAGGAAAGAAAAGGAACACAGATCATATGGAACAACAACAAAACAAATAGCAAAAGTGCAGATTTAAAATTATTTTATTCATAATAATATTAATTTTAAATGTTATATAATATAAAAACAGGAAGGGGGACAAAATATCAGAGACTCTTAAATATGGAGAACAAATAGAGGGTTACTGGTGGGGTTGAGGGAGGGGGGGTGATAGGCTAAGTGGGTAAGGGGCATTAAGGAATCTACTCCTTGCACTATATGCTAACTAATTTGGATGTAAATTAAAAAAATAAAATTAATAATTTTAAATGGCATAAACCAGGGGTCAGCAAACATTTTCTTTTAAGACCCGGAGTAAATAGGTTTTGCAAGCCATAGGATCTCCATCAACTACTCAGCTCTGTGATTGTAGCCTGAAAACAGTCATAGTCAATATAGAAATTAATGGTTATGGTTGTTTTCCAATATTTTTTTAACAAAAATAAGCAGTTAGCCAATGGGCCATAGTTTGACGATACCTGATCTGAGTACTGTTCAACAGAAATACTATTGGACCACAAGTGTGAGTCATATATACAATCTTTTTTTCTTTTATCGTACAATTCCATTTATTCACTCATTCATTTTTATGGAACTAAAATTAACACTTTCATTTATTTTTTTAATATAATTTATTGTCAAGTTAGCTAACATACAGTGAATACAATGTGCTCTTGGCTTCAGGAGTAGATTCCCATGATTCATCACTTACATACAACAAGTGATCATTCGAACAAGTGCCTTCCTCAATGCCCATCACCCATTTTCCCTACCCTCCAACCCCCACCCCCATCAACCCTCAGTTTGTTCTCTGTATTTAAGAGTCTCTTGTGGTTTTCCTCCCTCCCTCTCTGTTTGAAACTATTTTTTCCTTCCTTCCCCCATGGTCTTCTGTTAAGTTTCTCAAGATCCACATATGAATGAAAACATATGATATCTGTCTTTCTCTGACTTATTTCACTTAGCATAATGCCCTCCAGCTCCATCCACATTGTTGCAAATGACAAGATTTCATTCTTTCTCATTGCCAAGTAGTATTCCATTGTATATATAAACCACATTTTTTATCCATTCATCTGTTGATGGATATTTGGACTCTTTCCATACTTTGGCTATTGTTGATGGCACTGCTATAAACATTGGAGTACAAGTCATATATATATACTCTTAAACATTATGACACCTATATTAAAATATAAAAGAAATGGGTGAAATTAAATTTAATAATATTTTATTTAACTTAATATATCCAAGATACCATTATTTCAAAATGTAATCAATATATAAATAATAAGATATTTTACACTCTTTTTTGTGCCAAGTCTTTGAAATCTGGTGTACATTTTATACTTAAAGAGGCAGTAGCTCTCAGGATCATACAGGGTAGGTACCTGATAGTGAGCACCTTCTTAAATTTTGCTGAGTGCCTCCTTGCTATATCTCAATGCTGCTCATTGATTGAGTAGCCCTGGGGTGGGGGTAATAATTCACTGACATTTCTGATTTGCCATGCATGTGGGTAAAGCAGCCACTCCAGATAAATACGGTAGCCAAAAACATGCAGATTATGACAGTTGGAATTCAAAGGGTATATGGAACAAGAGTCAACAGTAACCCAAAAAGACATGTGTAGTATACCAACTCTGTCTGCTATACCTGGTAACCAAGAAGTGGCCAGTTCTTTGGATGTCCTACAAAGACACATATTCCAGGGGGCAAAAGATAAGCTCTACAAAGACTTAGGGGCCTGTTTTGCAGTACTACTTTTAGGGATCCAGTGGTCTTAAGCATGTTAGGGCACACTTTCTACAATTAAATACTAGGCATTGTATTTTTATCTCTGAACACTAAAAAAGGAAAGAAAGAAAAAAAAGCATAATACTTAGTAAGCCTATTTGAATTTTGGAGACAGTAAATCTTATATTTGAGAATACTGCTCTCACCAAGTTTTTAGTTGACTCAAAAGGCTCCTAGTTTTGAGGAGATCCCAGGACAATACTTTGCAGCAGGTGCAAACTATGGTATAAACTACCTTGGCACTCAGGCCATAATGCCAGGACATCCTAAGATGTTAGACATATCTGTGATAGATAAGGATGCTTTGTTCAGTTTCCAGAAAGCCTCAATAAGAAAGCCTTAGTGCACAGAACTAGTCACTCTTTGTAAAGCTTTTCCTGGTAAATTACTGGGCCCCAGTAGATACTGATACTAACTGTATGCAACTGTAGCTGTCCATAATGAGCTGGGCGTTGCCAGATCCACAAAGACATAATATCAGGCAGAGACAGCAACAATCTGTGAAAAAATACGTTTAGGATTTGAACCCAGACTGGTGACTGATGGGAGTTTATTTATAAGCCCCCAGCACTTTCATTCCTTGGGTGAGATAATTCTGAGATGCTATAATGCAATATCTCCCAAAGAGATTAAACTCTATCCACAATGCTTATTGTTTGTTTTTCCTCTTCTGTCTCATTTCTCATTTCTACTATGATCTTTCTAGGAACACTCCCCAAAGGAACTAATAGTACTTGAAACTCTGTCTCAGGTTCTTCTCTGGAAATTGAAAACAGGTTCGATTAGCATCATGTCATCAATGCAGTGGACCAGTGTGATATTCTATGTAATGTCAAGATGACTAAGGTCCCTTAGGACTACATTGTGAATGAGCAACATAGTTAATGTAATGCTTAGTCAAGACTATGAATATGTATTGTTGTCTTTCCCAGAAGAAAGAAAACTACTTTTGATCCTCCTTTTTGATGGGCTTTAAAAATTACCAATTTACCAGATCACTAGCGTTATACAAAGTTTCAGAGCCTGGACTGATCCACTAGTAGGGATACCATCTCTGGCACAGCAGCTATGATTGTGGCTATTCTTCATTAAGTTCATGGCAGTAAATTTTAATCTACAGTGATTCATTGGGTTTTTGCAGGAGCCATACTGATGAAGAAAATGAGGAAATTGTGGAAATCACCCCCTACATCATTTATGTTTTTTAGGATTGTATTAAGCTCTGCTATTACACACAGGATGTGATATTACTTCTAATTTATTTTCTAGTTTATCATCTTGACTAATAGCAGTGGAGAAAGATTAGTGAGGGAATTATGTGAGGGTTCTGATATATATATAATCTTATGTCCCTATAAAGCACTTGGTGACTAAGAAAATGATCACAGGATGTGTCCATGGACCCAGTGGACCAACATGAAGTGGACTTGGGCCAGGATTCCATTTATCACCTAGTTTCTGTATCAGCCCTATTCTATCAGCAACACCATGATGACATTTTGGGTCCCATGGTATCAGTATCAGGTTAGATGCTATGTGAAAGATCATAATTTTCCATTAGAGTGACTGACATTAACTTTCTACCCATCATCTTTTTATTTATTTTTTTATTTTTTAGCTTATATAAATTAAGCTAACCTCTCATTGTGTGTGGCCATCTATCTTGCCCCTGGGAACAACGTGTTAGCCATTGCCAACAAATCCCAGAGGGTCTAAGCATCTTAGTTGCCTCTTTAGCTTCACTGCCTGTTACAGTAATTATGCCTGCTTGCCTCTAACAGTTCAGTGCCACCACTTGGCCTCCAGTTACAGACTGCTGTCGTCTCTTTGAAATCAGGAATGGAGTTCTAGAGCAGCATCTGCTCCTTTTAACCCTGGCCTACCAAGAACAGTCACCTTGATCTTCTCAACAATGCTTGGGTCACCTTTACTCGCAGCAAAGGATTCTCAAGGTCCCTGAGAGGAGCATCCTGCTGGGTGGGAGTCCTCTGAGAGAATTGTTAGAACACATCTCAGAAATGTCCTACCAGGTATTTTCTACCAATTCCCATTTCATGTTTATTGAAAGTTACTCCTGGGCATGTAAATTTCTCGGCACTATTAGCCAGTTTATGGCACTGTAGAGCTTCTCTAGGGACCAAAAAAAGCCCCCAGGCAGAGAGATGCAGAAGCTTGGAAGAGGAAACCTCTGGTGTGTGCAAAGATGTAGGAATACGCTACATCATATGAGTGTATGAACATGAGGGGATGGTGGGTAAGGCCCCCCAAATTTCTGTTTCTTAGGACAGAAAGAAACTTAACTGAAGAAGCCAAGTTTAACCATATAGAAGGATGTCTGTGTTGTTACTATTTGCAATTTTGAAAAAAATGGAAATAGGTTAATTATTCATCTCTTGGGAAATAATGCCAAATGGATAAATAAATGGTTTAATTATCAATAAAACATTCAGCCATTAACATGAATAAACTGGATTTACTTGCATTATTATGGACAAATCTAAAAACAATATTGAGTAAAAAACCAATTTGCAAAATTTATATACAGTAAGTTTATCTGTATCTACCCATATCTACATCCATGTTTATGTTTTTAAACCCCAATACTAAACTAATACTAAATAATGATGTATTATTTATAGTATCTTAATGTGTAATATCACAAAAATGTGCGTGAAACAATGCATACAAACTTCAGAATCATGTTTATTTCTGAAAAGGAAGGGATAAAATCAGGGTTAAGCTATTTTTTTTAATGTCTATTTATTTTTGAGACAGAGAGACAGAGACAGAGCACAAGAGGGGAAGGGCAGAGAGAAAGTGAGACACAGAAGCTGAAGCAGGCTCCAGGCTCTGAGCTGTCAGCACAGAGCCTGATGTGGGGCTCCAACTCCTGAACTATGAGACCATGACCTGAGCTGCAGTCAGACACTTAACCAATTGAGCCACCCCAGCACTCCAGGGTTAGGCTGTTTTTAAAACACCTATTTCTTAAAGGAAAATTTTAAAAATAGTCTAAGCAAGTATGTCAAAAATGTTATTATCATATTTCATGGTAATAGGTGTCTTATATTTTGTTTGAAATGATTCATAATTTAAAATTTCTCTTTATTTTGGTGTGCCTGGGTGGCTGTCAGTTAAGCACCCAACTTCAACTCAGCTCATGATCTCAGTTCATGAGTTTGAGCACCATGTTGGGCTCTGTGCTGACAGCTCAGAGCCTGGAACCTGCTTTGGACTCTGTCTCCGTCTCTCTCTGTCATTCCACCACTCACACTATGTCTCTCTCTCAAAAATAAACACTTAAAAAATTTTTAAATAATGTTTATTGAAATTTCTATTTATTTTAATCACTTAGAATAAGTGGTGGATAAGAAGACAGCTTAAGGTGGTGATTCCTATATCTGGATGATCATCAGAATTAATTTTTTTTAAATATATGCCTGAATCCTACCCAAAGAAAACCAGTTTCAGTAGATCTGGGGTAAGGTTCCAGAATTGTTTTAAAGTCTCTTGAATAATTTCGGTATATAATCAGTTTGGGGAGCTATTGACTTGAGATACTTTTTCTAGAAAATCTAACTTACATCCTAGTTTTTGGTTCTATAACTAGAAGTTAAGCAATTCACTTGTAAATATTTTGACTAAGTGATAGCATAATGATATGCCCTTTATTTTTTATTAAATTAACAAAGAAAGCCTTGGATTTACTATAAAATAATTGATGAGTTACATTGTCAACTTCATGATTTAGTGTTGTTGATAAACTGTATCTTATAAGAAATGGCATTTATACTTCAATATCAAGAAAATAAATCCATCTTTTTGAATAACTTATATGTTTCCTTTTATCAGTTAATAATTATTATATGAGTAATTATGCATAAATTTTTGCCTAGGCTGCCTAAAATCTCAGAATAAAATGTAATACTTTAAAAAATCATTATTTCTATTTTAATAGCATTTGTGTATTTGTGTCTTTTGCTGAAAGCCACTTCAAATACTTTGTAACACCAGGTTTAATGTTAATACTTGATGATGGTGATGATGATGATGATGATGATGATGATAGCCTGCATTTTGGGGAGCTTGTACTATGTGACTACATAAACTTAATTTTTAAATTTAATCCTGAGCTCAATTCCTAATGTAGGAAAACAAGTTATTTTACAGAAGCAAGTTAACTAACAAATGATGAAGAAAATAGGAATTACCTATTCCACCGATATTTCACCACTTTCACTGATGAAGAAAATAGGAATTACCAAAAAAAGGGAGAACTTATAAATGTACTCACTACACTAGTTCCCTATGAATCTAGCCACTAGTCCATAGCCACTACAGTGTATAGCGTTTTATGGTGTCAACTCTCAGTTTACACCCTTTATTCACAGGAGTTAGGTAATGATTTCAAAGATTCTCTCCAGTGTATTACAGTCTTAAGTCACAAAATTTATAAAATTGACTCTGGCTAATATTGTAGCAGAGATGGAGGGCAACTATTTTCCATTTATTCTCTATCTCCCAGCAGAAACCAAAAGTATAGACAGAAATGAGTTCCAGGACCTTTGTAATCTTAAAAGATAGTAAATAATAAGGATAATCTCTAGGCTTCAAACTACAGGAACATTTCCATTCTGTATACTTTCCCCATTCTTTCTCTATCCCATATTAGTCTTCTTCAAATAATGTAGAAATAGATACTGGTTAATAATAATAAAATAAATACTATTATTATATTTGTAGGTAGAAAGCATTTTACAGTAAAACATACTTAACACAGACTGTGTCACACTTGACATACATTCAAGAAGTCAGAATCTAGCCCAAAATATTATTACGTATGGTCCAAATATTTGTTAATTGAAATAACTACAATAACATTCACTTCTTGGAAGTTTTTCTATGACTATGTCAAAAAGGTTCTCACCAATTTTAGTTTGTCTTATTTAAACTAATGGACAGAAAAACAGTGGGTTGCATTAAAGAACATTTCAGGAAACTTGTTCTACTTGATGTATTCATGTTGAAAAACCACTATGTCTTGAAGAGTAAATTTATTTTAGGGCATGCCAGTATAAAACTGAAGCAGACTAAAGGTTTGGATCTACACATGTTGGGTGGTGGTATACTTCCAATTTACCCAAATTTATAGAAAGTACCTGAGAAGTTATTGAGACTCTTTTTAGCTTCTTCTGCTTGATGATCACACATGAATATAATCTGAGTCTTCAGAACATTTGGGAGGGCCAGACAATTATAAATAATTTAAAGAGATCAGAAAATAAGAGCTTCTTACAGAACGTGGAAGTATACTCTTCGAATCAGGTGGCATCATTGACAGGTGAACACCTCTGAGGGAATCTGAAGACTATAGAAGGTTGCCCGTCTGACCTGGAGACCTTATTCTGTGTAGCCATCCTTGTGAGAAAGTTGTTACCTACTTTAACACAAGTTTATCCTACAGAAATGCTGTTTCAAGGAGCACATGCACCCCAATGTTTATAGCAGCACTATCGACAATCGCCAAAGTATGGAAAGAGCCCAAATATCCATCGACTGATGAATGGAGAAAGAAGATGTGGTATATATATACAATGGGGTATTACTCAGCAATGAAAAGAATGAAATCTTGCCATTTACAACAAGTGGATGGAACTAGAGTGTATTCTGCTAAGCAAAGTAAGTCAGTCAGAGAAAAACAAATATCATATGATTTCACTCATATGTGGAATTTAAGATACAAAACAGATGAACATAAGGGAAGCATAGCAAAAATAATATAAAAACAGAGAGGAAGACAAACCATAAAAGACTCTTAAATACAGAGAACAAACTGAGGGTTGCTGGAGCTGTTTCAGGTGGGGGGATGGGCTAAATGGGCAAGGGGTATTAAGGAGGACACTTGTTGGGATGAGCACTGAGTGTTATATGTAAGTGATGAATCACTAAATTCTATTCCTGAAACCATTATTACACTATATGTTAACTAACTTGGATTTAAATTTAAAAAATAAATAAATAAAACAAGCTTATCCTTTGCTTTGTCAGTGCCTTTTGTATCAATCACCTCACCACCATACTTTGACAACCATCTATGGGGTTGCCAAAAAAATCAGACATATGCTCAATCACTATCAAACTCACCCATCTAAAAGCATTTATGAGGAGTCTTAACAGTAAATGAATTATTGTAACAGCTTTTAGATCATGTTATGTAAAGTGACATGGAAGACACAGAAATAACCCTTTATTCCTCTTTTTTACTTCTTTCAGTATGGATCAGAACAGTGCAACCATGAGAGAAAAATTCCTTGGCTTTCTTATCGCCCCCTTCGGCAGCAAGGATCCATTTCCTCCTTTCATTCATTTATTACACCATTACCAAATATCTATGGAGTGCCTGCTGTGTCAAACTCCATATGCTGTTAGGCTTGTATTGTTCCTCTCTGTCTGAAATAATCCTTCCACATTCTTCTTTCTCAAGTGAATTTATCCTCAGACTTTAAGTATCACCTAACGGTCCCCCTTTGTAATGGCTTTCCAAACTCTTTTTTAGGCAGTCAGACCTCCCCCCTCCTCTTAGTACAAAGTTTATCATATCTAATGTCCTCATCTGTGAATTCCAGGAGAGCAACAACGATGCTTTCTTCTTCCTGTCATTAATTGAACTTCATACAACTTTACTGAGTACATGGTTCAATATTTTTTATTCAGGGAATAATTAAATATATGAATGAGAACTAGACGATTCTTCCTGCACATTGGCTATTACATGGAACTTGGGGCAATTCACTAAATCACCTCTTTGGTTTAGGCTGCTTCTGAATGTTTATCCTCTCTCCTTCTGTGAGATGTCATAATGCTTTAAACTTTAAAAATAGAACCCTAGAATCATCTCATTGTCGCTGTTAGATCCATTGTCACCTTGCACTTGACTTTGTGACCTCAGTGCAAATGAATGTTGGATCTAGTGTTTTAGAACAAGAGATAGTAACGATAGAGTTTATGTGCTGTGAATCACATTTATTGTGTTCAACTTCTCATTGCTTGCTTATTAAGCAAGAGCTGTTTTGATGGAATTATGGAGCAACCAGAAAATGAAGCAATTTGATGAGTAAGTGAGGGATGAGAAAAAAATGGCATCATGTCTAGATAACTCTGACAAACAGATTCTGAAATCAGAGAAATAAAGTGGTATCTGGTGAGGAATAGGGCCAGACTCGGTTTAAGAAGCCAATGTAGGAAACAAGTGAAATGATGCTCATTGCAGCATCATTTGTAAGAGAAAAAAAATGCAGGGTTACATAAGTATAAGTACATATGATGAAATAATATGTAGAAGAAAACTAGAATGGACTAAAAGTATATGTATCAACATGAATAGATTTCACTATATAATATTAAATAAAATATCAGATATTTTACTTAACATGATATTATTTAAGATGATATTTTAAACTCAAAGTAGTCCCACATATTGTTTATGAATACTCAGATTTATTGCAAACATATAAAGATGGGTGAGAAAGGCTTTTGTGAGAGTGGTTGCTTTTGGTTAAGAAAAGAAAGAGAGGAATTGGGATTGAGAAAGAAAGCAAAGTGTATTTGTTTTATAATTTCTGTCTATTTTGTCACATAAAGTGTAAGTTTAAGGCATACATTGTAAAACATAAACCATTTATTATTTCTGGGAAGTGGGTAAATAAGCATTTGTAATGTTATTCTCCTGAATACTTTAGATTTTTTAAGTACACAAAGAAAGAAAAAGAGTCAGTGGGAAAAACCCAGTTGAAAGAGTGAGACACTGAATCAACCGAAGTGAGAAAAACTAAATGCAGATTTTTCTCAAAAGCAAAAAAGGCATGATCCAGAAAAAAAAAAGTAGAATTCTTCATCTTAGAATAAGGGAGAAACACCTATCAGGCATATTTGGGTAGGATATTTATTTGATTTTAGAATGATGAGGGAATTCCTGCATTCAAGAAGTGGCCAGAAATAAGGAAAGTTAGTTTGAAGACAATAGCAAATGTTTGAAAAAATAATTTCAGGGAGTAAGTGTGAGATGACTAAAGAAATATCAAAAAGCTGCCAAGCAAAGGGGTTTCCTTCTTGATGATCATGAATTTCTAGAGAAAACAATCTGTCCTATTGTGTGAATTCCTACAGGAGGGTGCAGACTCAAAGAAAGGGAGGCTATCCTTTTTTTAAGGATTTTCTGGATGCATGTGACAAAAAGACAGAGGGGCAAGTAAGAGCTGTAGGGAATATTCTACCTTAATGATGTATAAGGGAATCTATATATCATACGATGCCATACAATGTTATGCAATAACATGAATTAGTGATATGGGCCAAATGAAGGGATAACTAAAGTATGGTAGAAGAAAAACTCAAGGAGATTGGAAGTTCAGAGGTTTCCAGGGCTACTGGATCACAGGGGCCATTCAACCATATTAGTCAAAGACAGGGCTTGATTATTTTCTTACTGTGGAGATTACATGTCCCTTCCTTACATCTCAGTTTCTAGTTCAACACATTTTCTGAGTTTCATATTTTTTAAGAGAATCTGGTTCAGTCAGTTATTCAGTTTGAGGTTCCCTCTTGGGATTCTGAGTCATTCATCACTTAGGTCACTGGTTAGTCTACAGAGGTGGTCTTTGAGTTAGCCTTGCCTGGTTTGTCCATTCTAGACTATAGAAAATGTGAACTGTATGAGGTCCTCAGAAGGAAGTTGTGCAAGGAGCGAATACAATAAGCATTGTGCATGTATAAGAGCGCTAATGATGATGACTCCATCTTTGGCCCTCCATCTTGTTCATGCCCACATAATGACCTACCTCAGAGCTATGTGTTCCAGACCCTATGGAAGTTAATACATGCTCTGACCAGAACACGTTGGGATAGCCCCTAAAGTGGCACACACCAGGTATCAATTTAGCTAAATAGTAGTGATCCTCTGGCTCACAGATGCTGCTGCTTTAGAAAACTACCCTTTGGCCTCACCATAATGTCCCTTGCTCTACAAAAGCTGTGGATTATGGTCAGGACAGAGGTGGAGAATAGCTGGTTAGTGCTGGGATCATTTGTCTGCCCAATCTCCTGTCACAGTTACCCTGAATAAAACTCTGTGTAAACAATATGAAGTAGCTTGCTTCGTTTTTTTGGTCTCAAAGTGCCTTCACAGGCTGAAGGATACTTCACTCTCCCTCCTCCACCTTCTAACAGTGTGTGTGTGTGTGTGTGTGTGTGTGTGTGTGTGTGTGTGATTATATCTCATGCCATTTCTCCATGTACACTCATGTATATCTACCTTAATTCAACAAAGTAAAATTCATTGAAAATAACTTTTAACTTCTTGCCAAAACTGCTCACCAATATCTTTCCACTGGAAAAGCCAAGGGAAAGAGTGGCAGGGGACTCTGAGGCTGCAAGGCATAGGAATTACCAGTCAGCAAGTACACAAAGCAAGCACACCTTTCAAATGTGTCCAGGCTCCAGGAACTGTGAGAGCATTGAGGAGAAGAGGGGTAAGGCCTGGTAGAACAAGGGCAGCTATGTGTAGTTGGCCAGAGCTGTGGTTAGATGCCCAGTGGCATTTATTCTGGGCATGGAGGCACCTTCCTATATGCATGACTGATTTAACTAATATAAAAAGTTCTTATTTTTGCACCTTGAGTAGCAGGAGAAAAAAAAAGGGCAAAAGAAATCCAAAATAAATGAATAAAATCAATATTTTTTGCTGGAAAATACGAGTGAACTATACAGTAAACTCTCACAATATTTCCATCTGCTAGGTAGATGAATCCAGAATAGTTTTACATTTATAATTACAGAGGAACGTGTGAAAGACCCTTATTCCTTTTTTCCCTTCCTCTTAAAAAAATGGTGAATAGGGCCTTTAATACTCAATCTTAAATGAATGTTGTATATTTTGGCATGATGTCAAAGTGTTAACAGAACTTGTACTATGGTCTTCTAAAGGGAAAAAACAAATAGTTTAACACTGAGGTATTTTGAAGCAGGTGCTCTGGACAATTAAAGAACTTTGTGGCTTTTGAAGGAACCCTTCCAAGAACTAGAAATATGAAAAATGAATACCACACTGTCACTGTGATAAAATACCTGATTTTCACTTCTACTGGGGAAAGAAACCAGAACTCAAAGAGCACAGAGTAGTTATGTTTAGTAACATATGTTAAATAACAAAAATTTAATTGAATAAATTTGAAGCTTTAATTGGCTTTATTAACAGTTCATGAATCGAACAGCATTCCATCTAGCAAATAGGAAGGAGCTCCAAGGATATGTACAAAATGGACGATTTTGAGAGGCAGAGAGGAGACAGAGAAAAGGACCTAATCAGTAAGGACTACATTGTTTCAGGCAAGGTCAGGCACCTAAGGGGAAAAGTAGGGGCCTATCAGCAGAATACTTCCTAGTGCTGACCAGGTAATTCCAGGTTGGCTACTTAAAGGTCACATTCCTAAGAGGGCTAAGACTGCAGTTATGTTGGGTATTAAGTCTTGCTTATAAGGTTTAAGGTTTGCTGATGTGGGGCTTAGCATAAGTGACTCTATTTGGGGCCTGGTGGCTCCTTTTTAACAACCCTTGATCTTTTGGTTAGACTCTCAGCTTAATTGAGAGACGTGATAAGGGGCGCCTGGGTGGCTCAGTAGGTTGGGCGGCCGACTTCGGCTCAGGTCATGATCTTGCGGTCCGTGAGTTCTAGCCCCGCGTCGGGCTCTGTGCTGACAGCTCAGAGCCTGGAGCCTGCTTCATATTCTGTGTCTCCCTCTCTCTGACCCTCCCTTGTTCATGCTCTGTCTCTCCCTGTCTCAAAAATGAATAAACATTAAAAAAAAAAAGAGAGACGTGATAAAAATGTAAGACATTAGTACCACTCTCAGATACCACTCTGTAGTTCCCATAGTTTTTGCAAAATTTTATTGATCCTTTGTGTGGTATTCACAGATCATGATGTTTTTCATTTTAATTTCTGCCATAGTCACAGACAAACTTCAGGTTCACAATTTTAAGTCAGTCATCCTTTCCATTCCTCTTCCAACATTTCAGTCTTAGGGAGATGATTTGCTTGGGGGTTAGCAGCTATGAAAATGTACTTAAAGCTTTTGAGAGAATACGATGTGCCAAGGAGATTATTATGATATTATAGTTACAAGCAGGATAATTTCCATTTTTTTGGAATGCACTTTGGAGCCATGGTCCCTAAGATCCAAACCGATCAAAATAAAATAAGTCAAAGAAAGACCCTACTGAGGGAGTCACCTTTTTAAGCCAAGTGATCTTATGTACTTGAGTTTCATCTTCCCCAGAAGAGTTAGTTGAGGTGCAGCAAGTGGTGTTGGCCATAACACAGACATCTCCTTGCTCAGCTCAAAGATAATCAAGGGTCTTTCTACTCTCAAGAATAACTTTGGTCAGAACGTCTAAGAGGCAGTTATTGTCTTAGCAACGGGTTAGCAACTGCCTAACTAAGGCAGTTATTGTCTTAGCAACGGGTTCTACAATATCTTCAAGAATTAAGAAGAAATTTCTGATGATAGTCTCATTTACATTTACTCCTAACCAGGGATGTATGGCCTTGACAAAGGAGGTAAATCCTGAGTCATTAATGCCCCCTCATAATTCCTTCCTAACTCGACAGTGTAAATCCAAGTCAGTTGACCAGTGAAGTGTCTTAGGTTGCTTGTAGAAAGTTAGGGACACAAAGATATAACCTAACATACATTATCTGTCTGTGCACTAGTATCAAGATATTCATAGGCCCAAAGGTAATGATAACCACCACAGACAAAGACAAACCCTGTTGGGGCACAAACCATTCCTGTTAAGGTGGTGCCATTAATAGACTCATTCACAGGGATTGCTGCATTTACCTGTTCAACACACAAGTCACTTAGGTGTTTGGCACATACCAGAAGAAAATCTCCTAGCTTAAAATAAAAAGTTGTTCTAAATGTCTTACAGAGATGGGTGCTGCTGTTGAGATCTCATAGTGAGTGGGGGCAGACCTAATATAAATAATGATGGAAACATGGGAGTACAAATGTACTAAGATTTACATAGGTATTTGTGTCAAACTAGTTATGCACAGATATAATTAGGGAAAGATAAGGCGTAGGATGTATGGGCCATAAGCGTTGAACTCAGTAAGAAACTTGTGAGGATGGGTGAATTGTGACTTATAGTGACATTGGGAATAAAAGAGGTATTGATCACAGGCAGAAAGGGGCTCTCTAGCATTATGGACAGATCAGAATCTTTGATGAGAAATCTAGCACCCTAAAATGTTACCCTCCTCAGTAGTGGTCTGAAAGATACAGATGAGAGTGTTATCATTTCAGGCCAGTGCCAGAGTAAAGAAAAAAAGAGAATAATAAAGTGTTTCATGTTTAAAGTATGAAGTCTTGACCTGGCATCTTGGGTGGAAGCGGTCTACCTCCATTTCAGTGATTTTTCTTCATCAATTTGATCTGGAGGTTTCCATCTGCACAGGATAAGCTGTCAGGTGGAGTTTTCTTCAGCTCTGAGATGTGTACCCAAAGGTCAATGCCTTTTAATTTCACAGCAGTGTCAGTGGTCAGAAGCACCTGGTGGGATCCTTTGCAACAACGTTCAAGGGTTGTTTCCCCCTGTTAACATTTCCAGAGTACCCACTCATCAGGCTCCAGGTTGTGACTAATAGGATCCTTTGAACTGGGGTCCTGAAAAGGTTCTTTAAGCTGTTGATACTAGGCTTCAGCATAAGACATTAAAGATGTATAGTAACGGGTCACATTAGTGTGGGATAACAAGGGATTAGCACAGAGTTATATACCAGGGGACACTGGCCTACCAGTGACTATCTTGTGTGAAGTCGGTTTATGTTTCCCTCAGTGGGAACTGAGAATCATTAAGCCCAGAAACAACACCTTAGGCCAAGAAAGTCCATAGTTTCAACAAGTGTAGAGATGTTAAGTTTGAGGATCCCATTAGTTTTTTTTTCAAGTTTGATGCTTGAGGGTGATAAGTAAAGTTGTAATTCCAAGAAATTTGTAAATCTTTCATTAAGGCTGTATGATTTTCCCAGTGAAGTGGGTGCCTTCACCTCTGGAGATTATGGAATGTATACCCCAAGTGAAAACATGTTCTCTAACAGTTTCTTTGCTGTTGTATTACATCAGCTTTGCAGCAGGGGAAGGCTTCAACCCACACAGAAAACATACATACAATAACAAGAACATATTGATAACCCAAGCTAGGTGGCAATTGAGTGAAGTTGAGCTGCATGTGTTCAAGAGTCCAGAGAGAGAAGGTCTGAGGCCTCTGGGAACAACAATAAATTTTCCAGGATTATGGATCTGACAGGTCAGACATTGAAGATACACTATTTTTGCAGTTTTGTAGAAGTCTCCTCACCAATGCTTATTTGTAATTTGAGTCATCTTATTTTTTTTTAATTTTTTTTTAACGTTTATTTATTTTTGAGACAGAGCGAGACAGAGCATGAATGGGGGAGGGTCAGAGAGAGGGAGACACAGAATCTGAAACAGGCTCCGGGCTCTGAGCTGTCAGCACAGAGCCCCACACAGGGATTGAACTCACACACCGCGAGATCATGACCTGAGCCGAAGTCGGCCGCTTAACCGACTGAGCCACCCAGACGCCCCGAGTTATCTTATTTTTAAGTTTGTTTGTTTTTGTTTGTTTGTTTGTTTGTAGTAATCTCTACATCCAGTGTGGGGCTTGAACTCACAACCCGAAGATCAAGAGTCACACGCTCTTCCAACTGAATCAGCCAGGTGCTCTTAATTTGAGTCATCTTAAATGTACCATGGTGGGTGAAGAAATGCAGAAACTGAAAATGTGGTTTTCCAGGGAGCCAAGGAAGAGCCAAAATGGTCATCTTGATTTTCTCATAGCCCCAACTGTTCATGAGTTTACAACCATTGTTTGACCATCTTAGTTTTTCTGACTCAACACGATTGCCATGTCAGAAGGCATGGCAAAAGTCAGAACACCAGGATGGCAAAAGTCTGACTACAAGAGGTCATTTTTTATAGAAGCAGGATGAACTGCATCTACATGTGTCATAATCATTATAGATTCTGTTTTGCTGCTTTTGCATGGAAGTCAGCTAGAACATTTACTTGATACTCAGGTTCAGTCTATTTAGAGTGAGTCTCAATTTTGGCAACAGCAATTTCAGAAGGAGAATAGCAGTAAGAAATTCATTTACTTCTGGCCCATTTGTTACTGGGATCCCAGTGGACTTAAGAAAACCTCTTTGTTTCCATAATATCCTAAAATCAGGGACAACCACAAAAGCATATCAGCTATCAGTATAAACATGAACAATTTGTCCTTTTGATAACTGGCATGCTCTAGTAAAGGCATGGGGCTCTGCTTGTTGGTCTGATTTAGCTTGCAGGAGATTTCCCTTCTCAAGTAGTTCATATTGGGTGGTAATGGCATAGCCAGCTTGAAAATTCCCTTTCTCATTTTTACAGTATGACCCATCAACAAACAAAATTAGATCAGAATTAGTCAAAAGAGTGTCTCATAAATCAGGACGTGGTATCATGACATAGGATGTTATTACTTTACAGTAATGGGGCTTGCCTTCATCAGGCAGTGGTAGTAATGTACAGGATTAAGAACATTGTAACGTTTAAGGTGCAGACTACGTGGTGAAAGCAAAAGTGTATCATAGGAGGTTAGCATGCTTGCAGAGAAATGTTGAGTCAATCTGGGGTAAGAAGACTTTGAATAGTGTGTGGAGTTTGTAAATGAATGCCATTTCCTAAGATTAAACCTTCGGAGGCTTCTACTAACTTTGCAGCTGCAGCTACAGCCTGAAGACAGCTGGGACAGGCAGGAGCAACTGAGTCAAGATGGATGCTGTAATAGGCAGTAGACCTGTGTTTATTACTGTGTTCTTGCATCAGCATTCCCAGGGCTTCATTATCTCTTTTGTGCACAAATAAGATAAAAGGTTTTGAATAGTTAGGCAGCCTAGGGAATGTGGTTCTTACAGCTTTTGCTTTAGTCTTATAAAGGCCTTCTCATATTTAAGTTCCCAAGAAAGGGGTTCAAGGACTGAGATTTTAGTTAAGTTCATAGACAGGGGAAGCCAAGAGTGAAAAGTTAGGAACCCACAGACTATAATAACCAGCCAGGACTAGGATCTATAAAGCTGTAGCTTAGTTACAGGCCTGGGAAATTCTTGGACTAACTTAATTCTTTTTGGAGACAACTGGATTCCTTCACCACTTAAATTATGACCCAGGTAATGAAGAGTATCCAGATATAATTGTAATTTTTCGTTAGAGACTCTACATCCTTTTCCAGTTAATTGTTGCTGTAAATAAATGGAATCTTTTATGGGCATCTCTTTGGAAACTGAACATAGCAAGAGGGTACTGTAAAAGGGTCACTTTTCCAGGGGAACTGGAGGTGTTTAAATCTTGGTGGAGTAGTTGGAAAAAACAGGAAGGGGCCTCAGTGAACCCTGGAGGCACAACTGCCCTAGCACATTATTGATTGTTACAAGTAAAAACAAATAGATATTGGTTGTTGGGGTCTGTAGATTGCTGAAAAAGGCTTAACCAAGGTCTACAGAAGTGGACCATTTTGAGTCTTGTGGAATGTGTAACAGAAGGATATTTGGATTTGGAAAGACTGGGAAGTGGGGAATAATATCTTGTTAACAGCTCTTAAGTCCTGGACATATCCTCATCCCCATCAATTAGGCTTTTGGACCTGTAAGATCAGTGTGTTACAGGGGCTGGTGCAGGGAATGATTAACCCCGGGGCAATTAGGTCTTTTATTATTGGTGTGAGGCCTTGTATGTCCTCAGGCTTTAATGGATATTGAGGCAATTTAGGAACAGATTTAGTTATATCTATTTGAATTTTTATGGGATCTGCACTTTTTATTCTCCCAATGTCAGTATTAGAAGTAGCTCAAGATTTGGGGGCACCTCAGTTAAAGTAGGGGATTTTTGTTGGAATTTCTTCTGCCTCTATGTCAAGGACAGATTTTAAAGAACATAAAAGGTCAGGTTTGAGATGGTCTGAAAACCTTAAGGTGAGGTTTCCATTGGAGCAAAACACATTAGCTTTTTAAAATTTTTCTAGAAAGGAATTATCTACCTAATAGATTGACTGGAGCTATACCACATAGCAAAAAGGAATGTTTTTCTGTTTTTTTAATGTTTGTTTATTTTTGAGAGGAGGGGAGGGGCAGAGAGTGGGAGACACAGAAACCGAAGCAGCTTCAGGCTCTGAACCTGAAGCTGGGCTTGGACTCATGAACTGCGAGATCATGACCTGAGCCAAAGTCGGCCACTTGAACAACTGAGCCACCCAGGTGCCCCAGGAACGTTTTTCAGTAAAAGTTCCCAGAGTCATTTGTATTGGGTGAGACAGAAATTCTCTCTAAACTTTATTAGATACCACTGAAGAATTTGTTGTTCTATGAAGGTAGGGTTTAAAGTAGAAAGTGTAGCCCCAGTATCTATCAGAATGACAAGATTTTTTCCATTAATTTTAAATTTAGTTTATCCTTGGCTATTTAAGGTTATTTCTGGTAGCAGCTTAAAGGAGGGTCCCTGGGAGTCCCATTAGTATGGGGAAGGGCCAGTATAAGGGTCATCCCTGGAGGACTCTGCATAGGATTTTTGAGGACCATTTTTTCCCAATGTCCCAGTTGAATACAAGTGAAATATTGATCTTTGGGACATCATTTTGATGTTGGACCCCTAGGAAGATGTTATATGGGAGGTCCAGGTGTTATTTTCTTTTAGGTCTTTAGCCTTAGAGCCATCGTATTTTAGTGGACCTTTGTTTAAGATCTTGTTCTAAAGTTCTTTCAAAATGCTTAGCTATGGTCATGAGTTCAGCAAGACTGGTGACTTCCTCTCCATGTGTTTGTCTTTTTATTCACCCACTAATCTCAGGAGACAATCCATTTACAAATAGAGGAGCTAAAGCAGATTCGGTGGCCTTGTTTACTGTTTGGCTTCTGGAATATACCATAGGAAGAGAGCTTCCAAACAATGTTTGAAGTCGGCCACAGATTGATCTTTCTTTTGTTTGCATATTTGAATAATAGCCTGAGTAGTGAAGGCAGGAAAGATTCTCTAGGAATGGCTTTTAAGAGGTAACTTGCTATATTGCAAACTTTTTTCTGGCCCATTAAAGGAGTGTGTTGGAGATTAAAGATCTCAAATATTGTCCTTGGGATTATGCCATTCTGCTTCCCGAATCTATTTTGGGCTTCCCCAGGTCCTACAAACATATGAACAAACTGATAAATATCTGGTAGCCTGGGGTCATAGGCCCCAGTAAGGTTTCTAAACTGTTCAAAAATTTTTGAGGATCCTCACTGAGATTAGAAAAATTTTTAATTATACCCTTACTTCTATCTTTGACCAAGGAGTAAAAACTATCTGAAGAAGATTGCTACAATCTCTGGTGGTTTTATTTTAAAGGATAAATAGTTACCTTCAGAATGGAGAGGCTATTCAGAGACAGAGAATTAGTAAAACATAGGTACTCAGGTAAAGAAGGATAGAGGAGAGGAGTAAGTTATGTCTGTCCTACTTTTTGCTTAGGTACCTCTTGTCTCTTTAATTTTTTTTATGTTTATTTTTGAGAGAGAGAGAGAGAGAGAGAGAGAGAGTAAGCAAGAGATAGAGAGACAAACAGACAGACAGAATCCAAAGCAGGCTCCAGGCTCCGAGCTGTCAGCACAAAGCCCAACACGGGTCTGGAACCCACGAACTGCGAGATCATGACCTGAGCCGAAGTTGGAGGTTTAACCGACTGAGCCACCTAGGACCCCCAGTCTCTTTAATTTTTCATTAACGTTTTATAAGGAGTCTTTTTGTTTTTAATTTTTTTTAATGTTTACCTATTTTTGACAGAAAGAGAGACAGAGCATGAGCATGAGGGAGGGGCAGAGAGAGAGGGAGACACAGAATCTGAAGCAGGCTCCAGGCTCTGAGCTGTCAGCACAGAGCCCCACACAGGGATTGAACTCACACACCGCGAGATCATGACCTGAGCCGAAGTCGAGGTTCAACTGACTGGGCCACCCAGGCGCCCCTGTAAGGAGTCTTTTGATGAAACTATTTTGGAATCTTAAAGCCTTTTGTAAGCCTTTGCATACCAATTAAAATAGGTATCACATTGTTTGTTTAATTCAGAAACCCTTACTTTCAAGTGCACTTCTTAAATCAATGGCCTTATGTAACTGGAATGTTTGCCGTACTGGCCACTGTAATTTTAGACTGTCTTAGTAAGATTTTGCCACTTTGGTTGATATTAAAGCTTCTGGGACCATAATTTTTAGACATAAAACAAGCAGGTGTACTAGAAAGTGGTGGGCTTCATTCTCTGGATTTTTAAGGATTGTATCTATCTACCTATCTATTTATTTATTTAAATAAGCCTCTGGAGGTCTCAGAGCGAAACTAATACCTAAGAGGAATGTACCATAGGGTAGAAGATTGTGTGTTCTTACAGTGTACCTTTTTGCACAAAATTTCCTTTAAATTGGCAAGTGACCTTGTATCAGACTAACCCATTTCATAGCCAACTTTATCATAACACAAGAGTCTTTGGGTTAAGTAACAAACACAAACACTTAAGTACTCATCCCATGCCCACTGATTTTTTTTAGCTTTTTGGCCTCCAAGATCCCTATTAGCAATAACTATTATCTACAGAAAACAAGGCAAAGAAACCTGTGCACCTTAAAATATTAGCAGTAACCAACAGATGGTACTGTGTTCTGGCCAAGAGAAGACCCTATGTGCACCACCAACAATTCCAATGGAACATTGACTGGACCAGTGAAAGGACTGAACCAGCAAACCCCAAGGAATGGGGACTACAAACTCCAAACAAAATGAGGAATAACAGTCACCACCAATTACCATAACCATTATAAGATTTAAAAATTTGTACAGTGGAAGTTTTAGTATCTATGCTCTTGAGGAAATATTGGGAGGATAGTTATTAAATATATTGCTAAAACTCATCCGGAACTTATAGTTTAAAAGTATTTTCCTAGACAAGCACTTTATTATTTTTTATTGCTCTTCAATTCCTAAGAAGCTTTCTCAAGGTCTGTTTCATTTTGTGTCTTATTCTCTATGTTTCAATTAGGTGTTTGCATATTTGTCTTCATTACCATATAATTATATTATATAATATTTATAAGTTTTACTTTCCTGTATGGAACTCAAAGCAGTTAATGGGTTTTGTGTAATTTATCATCTTCTTCCCACCCCACTGAATCAAGGAATCAGAAAGCACCATCGCCCTCATTTTACTGATCAGTGCTCAATCTACTTGTCTCAAATGCTCCATGTTCCTTGGGCTCTTATTTACCAGGTCCAGCTGTTCTCAACCCTGGCCTCACTCAAGAATCACCTGGTGAACTGAAAAATAGCCATGCCCACACCACATCTCAGACCAATTGAATCCCAATCTCTGATGGGCAGGGGCTGAACATCAGTATTCTTTCTCAGCTCCGTAGGTGATCCTAAAGTGCAGCCAAGGTTCAGAACCAGTGTCTTTCCAACTGTAATGTGGGTAGAAATCATAAGAGGCTATAGTAAAAATGCAGATTCTGATCCAATAGGTCTGGATGGCCTCTGAGATTTTGCATTCCCAACACACTGCCAGGTGATATGAATGCATCAGAATTAGAAACAGGAAGTTATTTGAATAAATGTTGTCTACATTCTTCCAGGGCTAGTATACAACTAGGACCATTCTAAATGCATAGGAGAGAAGTTTGACACATACAATGGAATCCTTAGCACATTAGGCAGAATTCTTACAAAATCTAAGTTGAGAAAGGCTGCTTTGTCTGAGTGGAAACTGAAATATAAAAATCCCTCAATACCTTTCACACCTTGACAGCACATCTTAGTCATTTCTATTCTTGAAACTTCCCTAATTAATTTACTGGACTGGAACTTTCTAGATTCACAGGGTGTTAATACTTTCTTCATCCACTTCCACACGTTCATCCTTCCATTTATTCAAATTTTCTTCACTTCTCAATCCCTAAACTTTGGCTTCTCCTCCACAACTTTACTGAAATCATCCTTTCCAAGATCAACAACCTGTTTGGTTAAATCCAATGAACTCTTTTAACTTCATGTTACTTAACTTCTTTTCCATCCTCTGGACTACTTCACTTTTGGAACATTCTCCTTCTATTTTATGCTGCTGAGATACACTTCTGCCTCTTGGCTCACTCTTTCTGTCTCCCCCCTTTTCTTTTAAATATTGGCTATCCTGGGGGCTTGACCCTTGTCTTCTCACTTTACTCACCCTTTCTGAGGTATCCTGCCTAATCTTATTGCTTCCTTCAATGTGTTGGTGACTTTCAAATCCATGGTGACTTCCAAATCCATGTCTCCAGCCCCGAGCAACTTCTAGATTCATATTTCAATTGCATGTTACATCTCTTGTGCTGAAGGTCAAATCTTTCATTACTGAATCTCAACCCATCACCATCCCCAACTCTTTTTTTCCTGCATTCTCTATAGTGAACATTGTAAACACTAAAAATAAAAAAATAAGTGATAGGGGTACCTGGCTGGCTCAGTCCGTGGAGTGTATGATTCTTGATCTCAGGGTCATGAGTTCGAGCCCAGGGTCATGAGTTAGGTGTAGAGATTACTAAAAAAATAAATAAATTTAAATTGTTTAATTAAATTTTTTTTTAAAAATTAAATAAGAAACAAGAGAGAGGTGGTGATATCTGGAGAAGGATAGCAGCAAAGTAACACTTTATAAATTTCCCTAAGCCCAAACTCTGCCTTTCAGTCTTACAGGTTCAGAAGGCTTATTTCATCAGGAGCTGCCTCACAATGACTCATTATCATCAAACTGATGTATAAAATTTGTAAACCAGGTTATTTCAATAAAATACATTTCTATTATTCCCATCAGTGTGACTAGGACATGCTCTCCCTATAGAAAAACCCACACAAGAAGTCAAATTATAACCAAATGCTTGTTCCATAAGCTTGAAGTCATTTGTGAGGAGTTGTAAAGTCATTCAAATGCATCATAGAATTAGGTGAAGATTCACTACCTCACTTATTCTACAGATATTTATTGAACTCAGTGAAGTTTGCTATTCTTAAAGCTTGTCATCCAGTAACCTTTCAGGAAGCTGCTTCCTGATAGCTTCTGGCCTTCATGGCATTTCTTTTTCTTTCTTTTTATCATGGATCAATCCCACCTCTATCCCCACCCATACTGCCTATTAATTGACATAGTCACTGATGCCTTCATGTTTTCAATCTGTTTTCCATCTATTCCGACCTTGAGGATCCCTCCAACTCCCCAAATTATCTGAATCCTAAGTAGTCTGTGAGGAGAACACACCTCTGGTTAGTCTTTCAGTTTGTTTATTCTCCCATACTTTATAAAACTCAAGATTGGGAGGTAGAAATGTTGTTCCCCTCTAACTCCTGATGCCACCCATCTCCAAAGCATTTCACCTCCATGATCTGGTTCATAGTGCTGCTTTTTCTCTCTCTCTTTTATTCTTTTTTTTTAAATTAAACATTTATTTATTTTTGAGAGAGACAGAGAATGAGCATGATCAGGGGAAGAGCAGAGAGAGAAGGAGACACAGAATCTGAAGCAGGCTCCAGGCTCTGAGCTGTCAGCACAGAGCCCAATTCAGGGCTCGGACACACAAGCTGCAAGATCATGACCTGGGCTGAAGTCGGAAGCCCAACCGACTGAGCCACCCAGCTGCCCCAACTCTTTCTCTTTTATTCTAAAATTATTTGTCTGTATATTCTCTTCTTGTCTTTACTTCTGTCATGTATAGCGCCTCCCTGATAATTCCTCTTCACTCACTGAAGGTGTTGTCTCCTGGCTCACCATGTCTGGTAACTTAAGCATTTTTATGAACACATCCCAAGTCCTGGTCTTTCAGTTCCTACACTATGTCATGTCCAATGGCATTCTCCTCCACTCCTACAGTCATACCCCTTCCTGCTCTCTCTGTTCCCTTACCACTGAATGTCTTCTTTCTAAGTATATTCTTTCATCTTTTACTTTCGAGTAACTTCTGGTCACATTTCAGGACACAGCTCATTAGTTAGATAGATCTCAGGGAAGTCTGGGAAGTATTACCAAATTCCCTAGTATGGGTTAGGTTTGGTTCTAGTGCAGTATCTTAATATCCCGTGAAAACACATATTTTTGTATTTAGAAAACTTTATAATGATTTCTTATTTATGTGTCTGTCTCTCTTAGTTGATGTTAGTCTTCATAAAAGGACCATGTGCCTGATTTGCCTTTGTATTCCCAGCAAGTTACATAGCACATAGCATACAGTTGTTGACATGGCTCTGTCCACTCTTCCAAGTGGTCTCATTTGTCCTTGGAATTATGACAGGAAGAACAGTCAAGACACCATCTACTTCAGTTTATAAACTCCAATAAGAAGATAAATGTCACAGGGCACTTGGGTGGCTCAGTCGGTTGGGGATCCAACTTCAGCTCAGGTCATGATCTCGTGGTTCATGAGTTTGAGCCCCATGTCAGGCTCTGTGTTGACAGTTCAGAGCTTGGAGGCTGCTTCAGATTCTGTGTCTCCCTCTCTCTCTGCTCCTCCCCTTTCTCTCTCTCTCTCTCTCTCTCTCTCTCTCTCAAACATTAAAAAAAATTAAAAACAAAAGAAGATAAATGTTGCTGACCAGTCCTAGAGCATGTACATGTAATGACACTAACTGGATGCATAGTGTCCAAGCTAGGCAGAGACACAACAGGCTTGCCTATTTCTTCTTTGTTAAGATCTAAATGTTATATCTGCCTAATGCCACTTTGTATGAAACTATTCTATTTTCTTTCATTTTCCTTACATGTTTGATTCTTCTTTTCAGTGGAGGTTCATGTTTCTTTGCACATGTCTACATATTTCTTAACCTCTTAAGATTCCATTTATATTTTATTTTACTATCTGTAAACAGTAGACAATAAATACTGATTCCTGAGACGATCACAGTGTTGAGGAACTCACAGTCTTTGTGTGGTATACCAGTAGAATGAACTCCCAATCTAGACAAAAAAGTGCCAATCAGCGCATATTACCAGAACAATGATCCAATATCGCTGATAAAATTGATTTTTTTTTCTCCTTCTACTAGAAACAAACTCACTGAAGACAGTACTCTACTTTATATTCTTGGTACCCTTAATTTCTAATACAGTGTTTCTCAAAGAGTGGACACTCAGTGTTTGTTGGATAATAAAACAGTGAATGAATAACAGCAACAGTCTCTCAAATAACTCCTCCACGCAATATTGAGGGAAGCCGTCTACAGACTTACAGTAATTAACCAAAACACTTTCATATTAGCCATGTTTATATTCTGAAAAAAATATACCAATGGAAAGTCTTATGAAGTAAAACTTCTCACTCAGTGTTGAAAACAGTACCCCTTAGAAACCCCAAAGAGAATTCTTTTTTGTCTTAGTACACAAATGTGGAGCTACCTGTCATATAATGATCATTAGATACAATTAATTTTACAGATAAGTTTATTATAAATAAATAATTTCAAAATAAATTATAACCAATAGCTTTTCAAAATTTTTAAGAATATGCCTTTTTCCATATTGTCACTTCTTGTGGTGACAAGGCATAAACAGGGGCTGCCTCATGTAGATTAATGACTTTAAAGCAAATTTTGACCCATATTTCTTTCATTAAAATCTAGATGAAATATTAGAACAAAATTCAAAAAACAAGAGCTTTGAAAATGCCCACTTAAAAATAATATCTTACATGTCTCTGGGATCTCTTGGTTTTTTCAACAGCATCTTAAATCAATTGTATTGACTTGCAATGTGGCTGTTAAACAACTGTCACATATCTTCATTTCAGGCATAACTATTTTAAATGATGAGTGATGTACATATACACACTAAGACAAAGTGTTGATAAGTTGATTATTTGGAAGGAAAGGCATACATAGTCATTAAAGTTCTGCAATTGGAAATTCCTTATTGAATTTTAATTTCAGAACATTTTAATAATACTTTATGTCATGATAAAATTAGGTTCTCTCTTTAATATGTTTAAGTTCCCAATTTATTCAAGCCCTCAATGTCAGTATAGGATTTAAAAAATTAAGTAAAGTGTTTAAAACTAAACTAAAATATCTCAATAATATTTCCACAATTACAGCCTTCCCCATCCTATCCAAATTATTGAACTATCTTCATTGCAACAAATTTTTCACTCCAATACCTTTTTCCTATTGTGTTTATTGAGGAAAAATGCCAATATTCCTTAAATATTTTATTTGCCTTCTATGTACCAGGCATAGTTCTAGACTTAGGGATGAAGCAAATAGGAAAAACAAAATCGGATAATATCATTGCCTACACAGAATTTACATTTTAATGGAAATATTTAGGAAAAGAAATAATCCAGTGACAAACATAGGTATCAGATAATGAAAGTACAAAGAAGAAATATAGAGGAGGGTAAGAGGATAGAAAGTGATGGTGATGGCATCTCTGAAGAAGTGAAATTTGGTCAGATATGGGAGTGAATGAAAGCAGCAAAATATGCAAAGTCTTGGAAAGAGTGCTTCAGTGGAGGGAACCACACTACAAAGTCCTGAGGCAGGAACATGTTTGATACTTTCCAGGTAAAGCAAGAAGTCCTATGTGTCTTGAGTAACGTGACTGGGTGGAGGATGGTAAGCAAGCCAGCCAGAGGGCAGATTATGAAGGGCCTAGTGGTCCACTGTTATAAGGACCTTGGATTTCATTCTAAGTGTGAGAGGATGTCATTGGAAGACAGAACACAGGAGTGATATAATATGGGCTGGACTTTAAAAGCCTCACGCGGGCTGCTGTGTAAGGACTGAAATATTGGAGGGCAAGAAAGCAGAGACTAGTGAGGCCACTGCTGTTGTCCAGGGGAAAACAACTGCATTTTGGATTAAGGTGGCAGGGGTGTAAATGACAAGAGGTGATCTGGTCCCAAGTATATTTTTTAAATAGCACTAACAAGACTTCTGATAGATTGGATATGGTGGGTGAAAAAACAAACAAACAAAAAAAAAAAAAAAAAAAAAAAAAAAAAAAAAAACAAGGATAGCTGCACCTGGACAAATTATGGTGATGCTACTCCAGAGGGAAACACTGGTGGAGGAGGAGGGTTTAGGGTTAGGAAGACAGCAGAAGGATAATTTGAACACTTAGTGGCTGATACAAAACTGATGAGTGACCTAAAGCCACAGATTCAAGAAGCATGGTGGTGAACCTCAAGCAAGACATACTCCAAGAAAATCACTTCCAGGTACATCACAGTTAGAAGAAAATCTTAAAAGTAGGTAAAAAGAGCAGTGCCTGGGTGGCTCAGTCGATTAAGCACCTGACTTTGGCTCAGGTCACGATCTCACAGTTTGTGGGTTTGAACCCCGCGTCGGGCTCTGTGCTGACAATTCAGAGCCTGGAGCCTTCTTTGGATCTGTGTCTCCAGCTCTCTGCCTCTCCCCCGCTCACACTCTATCTTTCTCTCTCTCAAAAATAAATTTTAAAAAAGTTTAAAAAAAGTATTAAAAATGATTTTCTTCAAAAAACTAAATTGACTACTACCTTCTTAATAGTAACAAAGGTAGAAAGGAATGTAATCATATCTTTAAAATCCAGAAAAAAATATTCCTCCCATCCTAACATTATATGCTGAACAAAAATATCCTTTAAGAGTAAAGGCAAAATAAACATGTTCTCAAAAAATAAATCTAAGAGAACTTGGCATCAGTGGAACTGCCCTAGAGGTTGTCTTTGGACAAAAAAGACAATGATCTCAGAAGGAAGTCTAAAGGTAAAGCTGGAACTAAAGAGAAACACAATGAGTGAAGGCTAAATAAAGTAAATATTTACTATAAAATAGCAACACTTTCCTTATAAAAAAAAACCACAACTCTTTTCTATGCAGTTTAAATACATAAGAATTAAAATAAGTGACAAAAATGTCACATGAGTCGGAAAAAAAGAAATTGAAGTAAGGTATTTTAAATTACTGTGTTGTCTATGAAGAGGTTAAAAGTATCAAACAACAATAGATTTTGAAAAAAAAAGAGATGCACTTTGCAACAGGGTAACCATGAAAAAAAGGTAAAAGAGCACATAACTTCCAAGAGAAGGAGATATGAAATAAATTTTATAATCATTCTAAAAACAGGAAAGCAAGGAGAGTGAGGAAAAAGAAATAAAAGTTGACACAAATGAAGCAAAAAACTTGGTATTCAAATTCAATGGAAATGAACTAAATATTTCAATTAAAATTTAGCAAATTTTTCAGACTGAATATTTTAAAATGCAGTTGGAAAGAAACATATCCAAAATATAAATATACAGTTGGAAGCAGAAAACATGAACATTCTCATAACTATTAGTGAAACTGAATCTGTAATGTAAAATTGATCACAAGAAAAATTCCAGACGTAATAGGATCACCTGTGAATTCTATCAAATGTTTAAAGTAGAAATAATGTCAAAGACACAAAATCTTTCAGTGGATAGAAAAAGTGGAGCTATTCTCAATTTGTTTTATGAGACCAATATAAACTTCATATCAAAATCTAATGAGGACAATATAAAAAAGGAAAAATTGTAGTCCAAGCTCATTCATGAACATAAATGAAGCAACACTAAACAAAATAACTAGCAAATAAATATAGCAGTGTATAAAAACAAAAATAACATGAAAGAGGAGAAATAACAGCCAACACCACAAAAATATAAATGATTGCAAGAGACTATTATGAAAAATTATATACCAACAAACTGGACAACCTAGAAGAAATGGATAAGTTCCTAGAAACATATAACCCACCAAAACTGAAGCAAGAAGAAACAAAAAATTTGTACAGACCAATTACCAGCAATGAAGTTGAATCAGTAATCGAGAAACTACCAACCAGGAGCTCTCTGGTCCAGGACCAGAGAGCTTCACAACTGAATTCTCCCAAATATTTAAAGAAGAGTTAAGACCTACTCTTCTCAAACTTAAAAAAAAAAAAATAAGAGAGGAAAGAAAACTTCCAAATTCATTCTGAGGCCAGCATTAGCCTGATACCAAAACCAGATAAAAACACCACACAAAAATGTACTACAGGCCAATATCTCTGATGAACATAGATGCAAAAATCCTCAAGAGAATATTAGCAAACTGAATCAAACAGTACATTAAAAACATTCACCATGGTCAAATGGAACTCATTCCAGGGATACAAGGGTGATTCAATATTCACAAATCAATCAACATGATACATCACATCAATAAGAGAAAGGATTAAAACCACATAATCATTTCAATAGATGCAGAAAAAGGATTTGACAAAGTACAACATCAATTCAATCTAAAAATGCTCAACAAAGTAGCTTTAGAGGGGACATGCCTCAACATAATAAAGCCCTTATTTGAAAAACCCACAGTTAACACCATACTTAATGGAGAAAAACTGAGAGGTGTTTTTTTTTTTCCCTTAAGTTCAGGAACAAGAAAAGCATGTCCACTCTCACCACCTTTATTCAACATAGTACTGGAAATCCTAGCCATAGCCATCAAACAACAAAAAGAAATAAAAGGCATCCAAATTGGTAAGGAAGAAGTAAAACTTTCACTTGCAGATGACATGATACTCCATTAGAAAATCCTAAAGACCACCAAAACACTACTAAAAAATTGATACATGAATTCAGTAAAGTTTCAGGATACAAAATCAATGTACAGAAATCCACTGCATTCCTATACATTAATAGTGAAGCCATAGAAAGAGAAATTAAGAAAACAATCCCATTTACACTTGCACCAAAAGTTATAAAATACCTAGGAATAAACTTAAACAAAGAGGTGAAAGATTTGTACTCTGCAAACTACAAAACATTGATGAAAGGACTGGAAGATGACATAAAAAAATAGAAAGACATTCCTTGCTCATGGATTGGAAGAACAGATATTATTAAAATGTCTATACTACCCAAAGCAATCTACAGATTTAATGCAATCCCTATCAAAATACCAACAGCATTTTCACAGAACAAAAGCAAACAGTCTTAAAATTTGTATGGAACCACAAAAGACCTTAAATAGCTAATGCAATTTTGAAAAAGAAAAACAAAACTGGAGGCATCACAATTCCAGACTTCAAGTTACATTACAAAACTGTAGTAATCAAAACAGTATGGTACTGCAAAAAAAATAGACACATAGATCAATGGAACAGAATAGAAAGTCCAGAAATAAAACCACAATTATACAATCAATTAATCTGTGACAAAGGCAGTAACAATATGCAAAGGGGAGAAAAGAAAAATAACACTTGACAAAGAATTTATTTCAGAAAGGAGAATTTGGTGCAACATTTGAAATTGAATCAACATATTTTACCATATTAAACAATTAAAGAGATACAATTTCATTCATGGAAAAAACTTGCAAAATAAAAGAAATCTTTCTTAACCAGATAAATATACCTACAAAAAGCTTAGAGCAAATGTTAACACTTGATATTTTCTGAGAAGCTTCCTCTGGGCTTGAGTGATTCAATATGATTGCCATTTTGAGAGCTAAAATTTCCCTCTGAAATTAGAACAGGATAAGGGTGTCTACTTACCACCCTTTTTATTTAGTATTTTTGGTGATCCATAGGCCATGCATGACATGAAAAGATATATAGGAAGACATGAAAAGATATATAGAAATAATGGAAAAAAAATTGCTTGATTATTTTTCAGATTGAATGATCAAAGAAAATTCAGTAAAACCTACAGATGTTTTAAATAATGTTAGCTTAATAAGGTGGCTGAACTAAACATAGTTAGAAAATAATGTTTTTAAAAAAATCCATTTACAATAATGTCCACAAAGCAAAATATATCTAGGAATGCATCTAACAAAATGTGTAGAAAACTTTTATGTGGGGCGCCTGAGTGGCTCAGTCGGTAAGTATCTGACTTTGGCTCAGGTCATGATCTCACTGTTGGTGAGTTCGAGCCCCATGTCGGGTTCTGTGCTGATAGCTCAGAGCCTGGAGCCCACTTTGGATATTGTGTCTCCCTCTCTCTCTGCTCCTCCCCCACTCACACTCTGTCTCTCTCTCAAAAATAAGTAAACATTTAAAAATTTTTTTTAAATAAAAAAATAAAACTCTTATGTGGAACTTTGAAAATACTATTGAGACAAATCTAAGAAAACCTAAATAAGTATTTATGGACCAGAAGATTCAATTGGTCTGTAGATTTCATGCAATTCCAGTAAAAAAAAATCTCAAGATGGGCACCTGGGTGGTTCAGTCAGTTAAGATGTGATCTCGCAGATTTTGGGTTGGAGCCCCGCATCAGGGGCCTGCTTGGGATTCTTTGTCCTTCCCACCCCCTTCTCTTTTTCTGCCCCTCCCCCACTTGCACTCTCCCTTTCTCTCTCTCAAAAATAAATAAATAAACAAAAAAATTCTCAAGATGGTTTTGTGTGTGTGTGTGTGTGATTTGACAAGTTTATTCTCAAATTCTCAAGTTTATTCTCAACAAACTTCTGCTCCATATCAATTTAAAGTTAAATTAAGACAATAGGATATTAGTGCAAGAATAGGCAGATCAATGAAATGGATTACAGACCTACGCATGTAGGAACAATTGACTTATTAAAAGGGTACAAAAGGGCAGAGCAGTGGGAGAAATTAGAAAATGTGGCTAAGATAATAGCATGGAAAATGGACAAAAAATACTGAGCATCAACTCCTACTCAAGTTACATACAAAAATTAAATCCAGGTGCATTAGAGCCCTAAATATAAAAGGAAATCCGTTTCTTGAAGATAATACAGAAAAGTGCCATTTTTCCCTCCCTGTGGCAAAATAATTCTAAAAAATACTAACGATAAATGAAAATATAAATGAAGTAGATTATAGTAAGAGCAGAACTTTTGGTCACAAAAAGACGCAAATAAAGAGTGAAAAAGCAAGCCACAGAATGGAAGATATTTATAACACATACAACATAAAATAGGTTTAGGTCTAGAATATATGAAGAATTTCAACAAATCAATAAGAAGACAAGCAATCCAGTAGAAAAATGGGCATTAGGCTTGAACAATGCTTCACAAAAAAAGGATGTCAAAATGACCATAGATATATAAAAAGGTGTTATTTTGTTGTCAGGAAGATTGAAACTAAAACCAAAATAGGGGCACCTCACTGGCTCATTTGGTACAACATGTGACTCTTGATCTCAGGGCCATGAGTTCAAGTCCCATATTGGGCATGGAGCCTACTTAAAACCAAAATAAAACATATTACAAACCAAACTGCCTCAAATTAAACAGACTGACAGTGACATGTTGTCAAGAATTTAGAGTAATAAGGGCATTCATTCATGCATCACCAATGCATGGTGAGAGTTTAAACTGATATTAAACACTTTGGAAATAGTTTAGTACTGTTAAGTCATAACATTACTATGTATCGAACAACAACAAAATCAGTAGGACATACCAAAAAGCACCAGTGTAGCTCATTCCTCTTCATGGTGGCTGGGCTCAACAGATCTAGGCTGGCCTCTCTCTGCTGGGTTGGTGCGATGGGATCCATTCCATCCCTTGTCTGCAGAAGAGTTAGGAATCAGTTGACCTGGTTGGGGCTTAAATGAGACAGTTCATCTGGCTGGGCACTGGTTCTACTGAGTCTCCTCCTTTAGGGCTACTGTCTTTCCCTCTGGAACTTATTTTTGTCCAGTGAGATCTGTAGTAAGAGAAGATTTAAATTTGACTGCAGTATAAGCAAATAGCAATTAGAGTTGCCTGAATATAGTTATTTGCACAAAGTATAATCTCTGCTCTTTAGACTTACTACAAAATATTTTAAAAATTTGTAGAAAAGGCAGAAAAAGGAATGAAGATTAAGCATTCCAATTTCAGTAAAAGAAGGTTTAATATTTAGCCCTTTTCTCTTTCCTATAGAACAGGAATAAATCAAGATCACAGCCCTTTTTCTCTCCAATTCCTTCACTCCTCCTCACCATTTACCCATTTACGGTACTGCTATCTGGTTTTTCTACAAGTGTTTAAGTATTTTCTTGAGATTTTACACACATTTCATCCCTTACCCTAAGCTATTGCTCTTACTCATTTCACTGCAGTCACCGAAATTTATAACTACAGCTACAGTTGTTCAGAGCTAATTTTCTTGAACATCTTTTTCCTCAGTCTTTCTCAGAAAGATGTAGAAAGTAGGAGGAAGGTGAGAGCTTGTTGATAAACCTGATTCTTATTCCCTCCTAGTGATGTCTGAGGTGTTAATCTTTTCTTTTAATCTAGGTAATGATAATGGGTTGTTTTTCAATATTGTTTCAGCTTCATTAATATGTATGTTGTCTGCTGTAATTTCTTTTTCATCCAAATGGTACTTTGAAGCTCACTTTATATATATATATATAAGCTTCTCTCCTGCTTCAGGCCTAACTTTGACTTTCTCTTTTTAGTCTTCTGTTTTCTCCCCATTTGCCCCCTGTGCTTTGGGTCTTACATCTCATTGCAGCTCCCACTTCTTCTATTCACTGTTCCAGCATTATTCTTCCTGGTTACCGACTATTTTGTGTTTTACGTTTGGCCTTTCAGTATCTCAGCAGTTTGGGGCTCATAAAAACTTTGTAGCCAACGTTAACAATAGTAATTATCAATTATGTATTATTCAGCTAACATCAGTGTTTACTGAAAGACAGACACTGTCCTAAGACCGTCCTGCACAGCACTTGGATGACTTGGTGCTCCTGCATCACATGAATGAAGGATTTGGGGATCTCAACAGTGATATGCACTTTCACTGGTAGCTGGCACCCAAGCTCCACCTGCTTCCCTCACCCTTTGGAAGTCTGCTTTCATGTTCACAAAAGTCTCATTGTCAGATATTCTCTAAAAGTAGAGGAGCAAGGTTCAGGGATCTGTCTCCTAGAACCCTGCCTGCGGTGCATCCAGCTGGGGATCTAGTCCCTGTACCCTTCTTGGTATAATGCTGAGAGCATGGAGTTTTCACCTATCATTCAGCCAGTCACCTGCCTTTAAGTTTGCTTGATAAAGCTGGCTTTGTGCTTGCATCACCTGTAACTGCACAACATGGAACGTAACAAAAAAGTCCCTGTCTCCATGGAACCGCGATGAGTTGAGATACTATGCAAATAAAAATCAAATTTATTTTAGGCCCTCCGACAGCACTTTGGTTATTAATTTTTTCCTGGTAAACTCCATTGGTTTGGATACTGGGGGCTTATTTTTATCCTGGTCCCCTTAATAACTTGGCTCTGTTCCATGGCCATAGATGGTACCTCCCGCCAAATCATTCACGTTGTGCACCCATAGATACTAAAAGAAGGAAGTTGAGAAAACAAATAGATTAGCCCCAACTCACAAAATCATTGAAGAACAGCATGTCCTCAGCCAACAGTCAGTACTACCATCTCCTTACTTGGGAAACAGAAGCTGGTATTTGACTCATTTGCTTCATTGATATTTCCTTTTTGTTTCCTAACTTATAGGAATTATAAGTGAGAGGAGGCAAGCGGGGGTTCTAAAACTTTGAGATATGGAAACTGATAACTTAAATTTTTGAGTATTATGGAGCTATAATTTTTCCATATAATCTCCTAGCTAAAATCATAAGCACAAAATGGATGAGATTAACCATAAGTAAAAATTACCTCAAGAAGAACTGAGATATTTATTCAAGCATTTACTTATTCATTGATCCACTCATTAGACACAAATTCCAACATGGATAAACTATACAAGTCAAAGTTTTAAGCACTGGGATAGTGTAGAATGAAGAGGTGATAGCGGGGATGAAGGATAATTCAAAGATCAACAAGGCACCTTTCCTAGCCTCAAAGAGTTCACAGCTTAGTCTGAGATGCAGAGAAATGTGGCAGTGCTATAAATGAATAATTAGTAAATTTTTCCAAATCTAGGATACCTTTCATTGGTTTTGGTCCTCTCAAGTTAAAAAGATCAGCATATGGGATGCCTGGGTGAGTTAGTTGAGTGTCGGACCATTGATTTTGGCTCAGGTCATATCTCATGGTTCATGAGATCCAGTCCCATGTCAGGCTCTGCATCAATATAGCTTATAAATTTTTAAGGTAAAATATTGGCTGCCAGATATTCATCCATAGCTAAGGATCTCCAGCACAGCTCCAAGTGGTAAGCTTTGGAGACATTTGCAGTAAAGCCCTTCCCCACACTATAGTGCCTGTCTACTCCCAAGTTGTCTGTTCCAGTCTCATTACAATAACAACCTGCAATTCATGAAACAGTGCTAATGCATCTCTTGGTATCTGGTGTTTTATAGCACCAAACTATAAAAAAAAACCCAAAACCCCTCATCTGGTAGTGTATGATCCTGCCACCAGGCACAAGAGATACTACATTAGACAATTTCACGTCCTTCTTTTATATATATACGTATATGTATATATATGTATATATATATGACTTATTGTCAAATTTGTTTCCATACAACACTGCATGTCCTTTTAATATCCATTATCAACATCAAAGTTAAGACATCCCCAAGATTTATAAGTCTACATAGCAAGCAGGGAGAATATGAAGAACCCCCACTCTGATTATCTAATTATACCTCAATGAAATAATCATCAAATTAATCAATTAATTAATTATACCTCAATTAATTAATATGTTAAATGCTCTAAGATAAAAACAGAATGCAGGGTGTAGCTCCAACCACAGATAAATAGGTAAAATATGTTTAAAAATTGTTACTTGTTGTATGAGATACATAAGAGAACGTAAGGAAGGAATGTAAGACAGAAAAATCTATCTAACTAAAAGTATGGACATAAAATTATTCATGAATCTGATGAATCTTAAGCTTCAAGACCTCTCACTTGCATTGGACCCTTCAGGACCTTAAAAGAGGGACCCTAGAAATGTGTTCACTTTATCATATGTAAAATTTGCAGTTATGATTTTTTTAGCAGCAATTGGTTAAAGCTGCTATCTTTTTCTATTCCAATCACATCCTTCACACATTTTTCTAATCCTTTGAGTTGCTTTGGAGCGGTGTCAGAAATTTTGAGGATCTGACTAAGGGGAAGTTGAGTTGGACATAGGAGATTATGTTTGTATGGCATTCCCAAGTGCTTTCATGTATATCTAAGTCACTGCTAGTCACCCTGATCTGGGAATGGTCCAGGAATACTGCTGAGAGCCCAGTGACAGTGCTGCTCACTCAATATTGTGGATAAAGATGCTACAGAAATTGCAAGCATATTAATCTCATCAGAGAAAATGATGCCTCAATAACACTTGAAGATGTGGACCTCTTCAACATGGACATTTTTGGAAAAAAAAAATGAGTTGATATATGTAAAGTGCTTAGAAGAGCACCCATCATCATAGCATTACAAAAGCATTAGCTATTCGGATTATTACCCTTGACTCAACCATAAAAGGACCCAGAGTCAGACTGCGGTTTGTGTTATAGCTTTGTCTAAAACTGACCTTGGTCAAGGAAGATAGTTTTTGATGTGTCAGTTGCCTTAGCTATAAATGGATTTAACCATTGTAGCTACCTCAACAGGTTGTTTTGATGACCAAGTAAAAGAACATATTTAGAAGTTCTAAGTACAGTGACTGGCCCATAGTAAGGACTAGCTACTGGCTTGTTCCACACATCTGTTTAATATGCACAAACAGGCCTAAATATAACCCCTGCCCTTAAGGAGGATGCCATCTCACCAGAGAGATAATATGTTAACAATAGGGTGAAATAAATGTTGTAGCTATGAAAGAAAAGAAAGAATTGGGTGAAAAAATAATTAAGGAGTAAACTGAATAAAAAATAAATTGAGGCAAACTGTTGGTGTTGAAATTTTATATCCTAAGACAGACAAATGAAAAGCTGAACGAAATAAATTGCAAATCTTGTATTTTAGTAATTTAATAAACTGAATCACACCAATTTACAGAAATAAAAACCTACATGTAACAGATCTACAAATGCTGAGATTAAAGCAAGTTTGGTCAGTGTCTATCAAATTAGGAGCTGCCTAGAAAGAAGACTAAGCTCTACCTCAAATTCTGGGTCTCTTATTCTTTTAAAAATTTTTTTTAACATTTATTTATTTTTGAGAGACAGAGAGACAGAGACAGAGTGCAAGCAGGGGAGGGGCAGAGAGAGAAGGAGACACAGAATGCAAAGCAGGCTCCAGGCTCTGAGCTGTTGGCACAGAGTCAGACATGGGCCCCAACCCACAAACCGTGAGATCATGACCTGAGCTGAGTTGAACGCTTTACTGACAGAGCCACCCAGGTGCCCCCTGGGTCTCTTATTCTTAATGAGTCCCTTAATCTGTGGATACATTGATTTCCTCATCTGTAAAGTGAAATTGATGATACTTATGTTTCCTACACACTGGATTGTTACAAGGGCTAAATAAGATAATGGACATAAGTACATATTGAACATTGAAAGTGTTTTATGTGACAAGGCTTTATCATTATATATGAGGGCACAACATCATTCAAAAAGTCATCTAAAAAAGTAAAATTCCTCAAGCTATGGGCCGGTGGATTGCCAGAAGTGGCTGCTCATTACATCTGAGTTAGTTAACACCTAAAACCAGTCCATAAGAGTAACTTCTGTTGCCTTAGGGATCATGTTAGAACAACTTTGAGGAGAGTCTATTCACTGCTAAGCCCTTAACTAAGATGACACCTGAGAGTAATAAATTTCCCCCAAACAGGCTAGATTTTTATCTGCAAATTGTGTTGAGGTAAACTTAAATTTTTTTCCAACCACCGATTATATATATATGTAAAGCCTCATTGTATGTGGCTATTCTTATTGTGGAGTATACACACGTACTTGTGGGTATGTATTACTCATCAAATTCAGAAGGATGAAACACCATTCACCAGGACTTTCACAAAAGCCCCTATTTATCTGTGTTTCTTTTTACTGTGCCCATTGAGATCATGTGAAGCCAAGACCTAAATCCAGTACACCTGTGTACATGTCCCTTTATTTTTATGAGGCTTAGATATTAAATGGTGATACAACTGAAAAAATATTTCCAGAACATCATTCCTTTTGTGTACATTTTTACTATTGTCTTTATTTCCCTCCTCTCCATTTTAACAAATTATTTTATATCATATTTTTTCACATTTTGCTGATAACATTAAACTTACTATTGAACAGTTTACATAGCCAATATGGTAGAGTTAAAACAAGTTTCTCTAGTTTTTTGTTATAACTTCCACAATATGGATAAATCATTATAATGAAATTTTGACATGCTGATATGGATTTTTATTAGGACTGATAATACATTGTTAAATTATTCCTTATGTTATTATTAAATGGTTAGACTGTACCACCTATATTCCATAATCATTTTTTGTTTAGTAAAGTTTGGTTTTAAATTTAAATCCATTAATTTATTAGGAAGACAATAGTCTCTTGGGTATCATTATTCTTCCAAGATAAAATTTGTAGACAGCAATATTTAAAAGTATAGCAATTTTGCCAAGTATAGGAAATATATATTGTAAGTGTGGTGTTTACAACTTAAGTAGTTTTTAACCATTTGTAAGAACTTTAATAAAGTTATAATTTATTGAATGTCTATTGAATGTCTAATACTTTTCTACATTATATTAGACACTATTCATTAATTCATTCAGCAACCCTATGAAGTAAATCTTATCCCAGTTTTACATGTAAGTCATTGAAACTGAAAAGTCAAGCTAAGTAGTTATGAATATTATCAGTATCACACTTTATAGATGAGGAAATTGTGAACTCAGGAAGCTTAGGGATTTTCACAACATAGTGTGTTCAGCCCAGGATGGTTCTAGTTTCATAGACTTCCAAGTTGTTTATGCTTTGAGTAGGGGTACTAATCCCTGGTGCTACTGATTTTGTACCCAAAGAATCACATTCATTGAATTCTTGGCAAAACTACTTATATTGTAACAGATCTATATTCCTATAGAAAAAAGAGAATACACATATGTTATGTGTGTGTGTTGTATACATATACATATATATATATATGCATATACATACATATACATGTATATATATTCCCCCCTTCTAATCTCAAATCTACATCACATAAGAAAACTTCACTCCACATAGGGCTTTGTGGCCAAAGAAAAGATTGAAGGATTTTCCTGGATATTTGAGATTAGCCCGGATATACGCTCCCTCATCATTCCATCACCAGAAAAATCTCAGTTACAGATATGGATCCAGGAAAGATGAAGCTATGATGTTAATTAGAATACAGCTGTTCAGTGTATAGAAAGTCTGTTGATGTGGAAGGGATACAGATAAAGAAAAGTCTGGCTGTGCTGCACTCTATCTACTAATTAGCTCCTCCAAGACCATTGAAGGTAGCATGAGGAAGCCTACTCTGCCTTTGCCTATGTTGGCTAATAAGAAGCTTACTTAAAAGGTTAATAAAAAGGTTAATAGAGAGTTAATAAAGGTCTTTCATCTTCAAGTGAGAATGAAGCTTATAACATTTTTTTCTAAAGTTTGTTGAGAATTTCTATCATAGGTACACTTACATATAACATAGGTAAGAAAAATAGGATTTAACTGCAAAAATAATTTTTTAAAACCTCACGCTAAATTCCCACATTATATGTGGCTATTCTAATTGTAGTGGCATTAAATATTTAAATGTCATTGAAATAATAAATTGTCTTCCCTTTAAAATGTGGCTTTTTAATTGAAAGAAAAATGTACAAAGACATTGAAATATTTTATTAATGGCCATCCAATTTCATTGGAAGTTTAGAGCCTTAGTTCTTATTTCTAACTTTCCTCAGCTCAGGAAGATGTAGATTTTCTTTGCAACAGTTGCTGTGTAAAATATTCTGAGATAGAATTTTTTATCATAATTAATAATAGATGAAAATTTCTGAGTTTTTGATGTTCTAAACTCTATGCTGTTTGATTTACAGTGTCTTTATAGTTGTTTTTCTGGTAATGCTCAGACTCTTCCTGTTGGTATAAGGGTTAGTCATCTTTTTTCTTTTTTCAGATGGATCCAGTATATTTTTCCTTTTTTCCATATCTTCATGTTTTACTTGTATATATAATTTAATAAAAAGACCAATTCTGTCATAATGAACTGGACCACAAGTCTTCTAAACCTCTGGTGGAATTTTTAGCACATCAGTCTGAAGCTACCAAAGCACTCTTGCTGAATGCATCCTTGTAATGTAAAAACACTGCATGAGGGCATCACAACTTTTAAAACTTACATCCAAAACAGGCATCCATTCTCACAGCAATTATCAAAGCTAATGCTTAAATCTCATTCATTGTGAAGGGTTTAGTAGAAGAGCTTATGCAATATTATCATTACACTATCCTTTTCATTTTTATTTTTGTAGTTATTTGGAGTCATTTAAAATGGAAAGTTGAGATATAGCTTCAATTCATACAGTGCAGACAACACACACATACACACACACACACACACACACACACACACACACAAAACCCAAAAAACATGCTTCCCATAGGGAGCAGTCATAGAAAATGCAATCCTTAGAATGTCTTCTGTTTTTCCTACAGTGTGTCTTTTTTGAAATGTAGGCTGTTCGGCACACAGCAACAATAGAAGTTTCTATCATGTGCTCCTTTCCCTTTGTCTTGTCCCTTGTTGGCATCTGTAATCTGACTGCTAATTTGCACCTCTGTTATGGGATAACTTCATTGTTTTGATGTCCGATTAGCAATTTGCACCTATAAAGACATGCAATGTGTGTTAGATTTATAGTTGAGCTTATGTGCATTTCAGTGGAAATGAACAATTCTGTCTGCCTATAGCACATGGGGTTGTCGTCAAGGCAGAGCTGGTTTGTTTTTACCCATCTAGGTCTTAATTTATAACACTAAGAATTTTGTTAAACATTTCGGTAAAAAAAGATCATGAGTCATAGATAAGTGTAGTTATTCTAATGAAATCCAGAACGACTGGCCACTTTTATTTGTCATCATTATAACTCAATAAATAGCCACTTATTTTTCTTCTGATAACCTCGGGCAACAGCGTTCTTTTGTGAATTTGGCCTTGTAAAAACTGTACTTGGGTGGTCTGTGATTACCACTATATAGTCAGGCAATTCTCAGTTAGTAACTCTTTTTCACAAATTAGAAAAATGTTTAGTGAGAAAATAGGTTCTTTGAAAACAGCCGAATTTCTGAATGTTTGCTAGAAAATAAAAAATTATGCCCACTGTAAATTGAGGCATTTTTGTTCGTAAAATGTGATAATCGTTTTCCTCGAAGCCTGAATTGGCAAAGTATTCTCTACAGTTCCTGATATACAATAGTACTTCCTTGTAATTGTTGCCTGTCCTAAGAACAGCTATTTTCACATCAGTATTTTCTAATTGAACACCTTTCAGGGAATGCTGCGTCAGTCTTGAAAATCAAAGTCACATATTTAAAGGCCATACGGAGGTAAAAATGTGTTTCCATTCTTCCTAATCTAAGGAGAACAAGACTTTAAGTAGTAGGTTTAGGCAGAAATATCTAATTAAAGAACTAAAATTAATTTTAAGGGAAGCACAGGCTCAACCCTGAATAATAGCATAAGCCTTTACAAAACATATATGCCTCAATCTTACTTCCAAGAAGTAAATGGTAAGTCGTGTGTGTGAGAGTGTGTGTGTTTGTAAGGATATATTTAAATCTACCAGAAAAAAAACCAGATTGTTTAAGTGCAAAATACAGTCTAATAATTCAATAGTCTGAATAGGTAACAGTTTACCTAAGATTTGCTACTGAGACATACAAATAATTAAATGTTGATGTTAAAAAAATATAGTTCCCTGACAGAGCCAGTCATCTCTATAGTACTGCATTTAGGCTTTAATTTTTCATTCACTTTGTTAAACATACTGTTTTGTTTATATGTTTATCTCGTACTTGTCCCATGTCACTTAGAAGACAGGAGCTTTTAAAAAAAAGAATGCAGAAAGAACAATATGAAAACTTTCAAACATAAATTAAGCCTTTTGCAAATGTTGCAATCTTTCTAGGTACGGCTGGATATTGGGAATCATTTAAATAATAATAATTTAATTATATATTTCCTGAAATATTTAAGAGTGTACAGTAATGACCAGACCATGAAAGGGACCCTGGACTGTGTAAAGACATAGCAGTGATGTCACTAACGAATAGCATGAACTCAACAACTTTCTTTCCCATCCTGAGGCTCCCTGGAGCTGAACTTGAGTGCCAAAGTCCCTTCTAACTCTAAGTTTCTGGCACCTTTTTGGATCACAGTTACAGAGAAAATGAGATCTGACCAAAGATCAAACCCACACTTACCATCAAAATACCATTTACCTTCCTTTAATTTCTTCAACCTCATCTCTCAGGACTTCCCATCACTTCAGTCAATACCAGAGAAGAACTTGCTCATCCTAAGCCCCTGTACTTTTACTTGAATCTTCTCCTACAATTGGTACGTGTCTATCCTTCTTTAAGAAATAGTCATGTCTCCACCTAACCCAGAAAGCATGTGCACTGGATGTTAAATGCAATTCTTCTGCTTCTCAAGATTTCAGCAGAGGTTTTGAAGGCCAACGCCCAAGTCCAGGTTCCCCAGAAAGCAGAACCACAGACTTAGGACTTAGGTGGTATTTCTTTATTAGGGTGCTAAAGTGAGGAAAAGTGAAGCACGGAAGGAGAAAGAGCCCTTACAAGGATGCATGATGGAGCTGGCCATTGCTAAACGCAAGTGATTGTTTCACTTTCCAAATTGTCCTCTAAGTTGGATAAACTGCAGCTCAGGGCAGTCTGTCTCAAGTGGGAAAAAATGAAGAATGGGGAAAGAATTTATCTCCTATCAGGGTGCCTGGGTGGCTCAGTCGGTTAAGTGTCAGACTCGATTTTAGCTCAGGTCACAATCTTGCATTTCATGAGTTCTAGCCCTGCACTGGGCTCTGTGCTGAGAGCATGGAGCCTGCT